>NC_088380.1:119400000-119550000 GCF_037993035.2 Macaca fascicularis
CTACTTTTCCCGGTTTGGGAAGCAATTGTGAATCTCTCACCCCTCTTTGTTCCTGAAGTAACAAAACTAACAGAAAACCATATTTAGACATACAGTAAGTTTTAAAATTTCCAAGATAAGACTTTATAAAAACATCAGAGGGGCCGGGCGCGGTGGCTCACACCTGTAATCCCAACAGTTTGGGAGGCCAAGGCAGGTGGATCACGAGATCAAGAGATCGAGACCATCCTGGCTAGCGTGGCGAAAGCCTGTCTCTACTAAAAATACAAAAATTAGACGGGTGTGGTGGCGCGCGCCTGTAGTCCCACCTACTCAGAAGGCTGAGGCAGAAGAATCACTTGCACCCGGGAGGCAGAGGTTGCAGTGAGCTAAGATCTCACCACTGCACGGCAGCCTGGGTGACAGAGTGAGGGAGAAAAAAAAAAATCAGTGGGAAGAGAAGAATAGGTTGCCATCCAAAAAAAAAAAAATTGGCATCAAGTATCTCTGCAGTACTAAATGTCAAAGAACAAAACACCACAAAACAATGAAACACAATACATGCAGCATTTGGAAGGGAACAGAAATATTACCTAAGAATTCTGAAACCAACCATACTAACATTTCGTTTAGCAACCTTTGGGATTCTTGTTAGTTAAAAACAAGACCTCTAAATGACAAGATGTTTATTTAAAGAATATGAGGTAGCTCACAGGATCTGTATGACATGGACTAGAAAAGCAGTCTTAGAAACTACACAGTGGAAACAATATCCAAACCATACTTTGAGGCTACAGTAAAGACCTCGATGCTACCCCTAACTGCTAGAATCCTCTGACACCATGGCCACAAAATAAGATTACATGTGGCACTCACTTCACGCTGCTTGCTTCTGAATTGAAGTCTTGCTTGGGTGGGTGTGGTTGGCAGAGGATGTGTTACATGCCTGTAGCACCTGGGAAAGTTCACTTTTTTGTTTCTCCATTGAGGAGACTGGATTCACAAAAATGAATTTCTCAAATCTATGAGAGACACTGCAAAAGTGCTTGGGAGCCAGAAACCACGACATATTTCTACTACAGTATTCCAGCTGCCCCAGTAATTAAGATAAATGGAAAGGTATTAAGGAAACAGTTTGAGCAACGGAATATTTAAACTTGAATAAATGTATAAATAATTGTCATTAACCTGATAATCTCAACGTGAATGTTTAAATAACTCAAAAGAGAAACAATGAAATGCTTAGTAATTTAAATCATCTTAAATTCAAGATTATCAACCCAAACTGGAAAATAAGGGTTAGAAGGAAAGGAAGAGGTTAAAACACACTGTTTTGAATTTCATGTAGGCAATGTCAATAGATACTGGAAAAAATACAAATTCAATTTTTAAATTTAGTGGTAATGTCAATGTTAAAAAAGCAAACTACTTTTCCCGGTTTGGGGAACACTTGTGAACTTCTAACCCCTTTTTGTTCCTAAAGTAACTTGAAGCTAACAGAAAATCATTATTTAAGTAAAATTTTCCCTCCAAATCACTAGCTGAAAGATAACAGCTAAATTAGCCACAGTGAAGCATAAAATGATGGAATAAGAGTAAATAAATGTATTAAACACATAAAATAGCCACTATCAGATTGGATAAAATAAAATCTCCCAACTATATGCCGCTAACAAAACAGTCTAAATGATTCAGAATGGATACAATAAAAAGTACAACCACCTTGCACAGGCAAATGCAAAGAAAACAGTAAAGGCAAATTTATGTCAGTATAGTTCTGGATAAAAGGCTTCAAACATGAAACATGATGACAACATTTGGTACTATAAATTATTTTTCCTTTTGTACAGACTAATTCATCTGTAAAACACTGGCAGCCTCACTGTCACCATGGTTTTTGTTAATTTATCTTTGCATTTGTAATTTTTTGTTGTTGTTTTGAGACAGTCTCACTCTGTTGCCCAGGCTGAAGTGCAGTGGTAGGATCTCAGCTCACTGCAGCCTCCATCTCCCAGGTTCAAGTGATTCTCCTGCCTCAGCCTAGCCTGTAGCTAGGATTACAGGCATCCACCACCATGCCCAGCTAATTTTTTGTATTTTTAGTAGAGATGGGGTTTCACCATGTTGGTCAGGCTCATCTTGAACCCCTGACCTCAGGTGATCCACCCACCTCGGCCTCCCAAAGTGCTGGGATTACAGGCGTGAGTCACTGCGCCTGGCCTGTAATTTTGTTTCATACATTTGGTACCGAAGAGCAGTTATTTAAAACTACAACTTCTGAACTGGGCATGGTGGCTCTTGCCTGTAATCCTAGCATTTAGGGAGGCCAAGGCAAGAGGATCATTTGAGCCCAGGAGTTCGAGACCAGCCTGGGCAACATAGTGAGACCCCTGTCTCTATTTTAAAAATAACAGCCAGGCACGATGGCTCACAGCTGTAATCCCAGCACTTTGGGAGGCCGAGAGGGGCAGATCACCCGAGTTCGGGAGTTTGAGGCCAGCCTGACCAACATGGAGAAACCCTGTCTCTTCTAAAAATACAAAATTAGCTGGGTGTGATGGCCCATGCCTGTAATCCCAGCTAGTCGGGAGGCTGAGGCAGGAGAATCACTTGAATCCAGGAGGTGGTGGTTGTGGTGAGCCGAGATCACGTCGTTGCACTCCAGCCTGGGCAACAAGAGTGAAACTCTGTCTCAAAAAAAAATAAAATGAAATAAAAATAATAAAACCACAATTTCATTTTAAAAAGGTGGATTCTGTGAAAGGAAGGTTCTCAGAGGATCCTTGTCTTTAGCTGAGGACCTTTATGAGTTTGAAATCTGTAAAGCCAAGCCTGGAGTGAGTTGGGAGGAGAGTTAGAAAAAATTTAATAAGTTTGCTTAAGAGAGGCGAGAATCTGGAATTCGTGGGGTACTCCAGGAATGAGAGGCTGAGGAGGAGAAATGAGAAACAACAAAGGGAAATAGGAGAAAGCAAAATATGGAGAGGTGAAGGTCCTAGGTGAAGTAATATGGCCGTGATGCAGTGGCTAAAATGACTCAAGAAAGATGTACACTATTTCAGTTGGAACGCTAGGTTCTTTGCAAAATCTCTATTCCAGTGTTAAGGTATTCACTCGTTTTTAATTTTCAGGGTCTTTTCTTTACAATTGTAATTAGCTTCACCATCATAGTAATTATAATTATTTAAATCTAAGTATAAATTAGATTTCAGTATTCAGCACTGTTCTATATTACATGACTTTTATTTTCTTCAATTCTGCATGTTAATTTGCCTTAGCTGGAGTATTTCCTCAAATGATTATTATCTTTTCAGAAAAGCTAAATTAGGGTACTTTCTAAATCCATACTTGTTTTCAAGTTGTTTTATTTTGACCTCGCACAAAGGATAATCTGGGTCACAATTCTGGTCACAATTCTTTTTCCTCAGAACTTTTAGCTTTTAGCATTTACTACTGCTAAGAAGTTCCAGTATCATTCTGGGTTTCTTCCAATATAGATAACTTTTATTTCATACTTGAGTGTTTATAGGGTTTTATTTTAAAAAGCCTTTTAATAAAGAAATTTTACTAGCATAAGTCCAGCTGTTTGTCTTTTTTCCCATAACTCTTTTAATCCTGAATCTTTTCAATCTTGAGCCTTCAAGCAAATGTTCACGTGTTCTCTCTTTTACTGTTACTTCCCCTCCATCACTTCTTTTCTCTCACTTTGCTGCATCAGAAATCAAGCCATAACATAAGGAATTTGGACTGGGCGTGGTGGCTCACGCCTGTAATCCCAGCACTTTGGGAGGCCAAGGCAGGTGGAACACGAGGTCGGGAGATCAAGACCATCATGGCCAACATGGTGAAACCCTGTCTCTACTAAAAATACAAAAATTAGCTGGGTGTGGTGGCACATGCCTGTAGTCCCAGCTACTTGGGAGGCTGAGGCAGGAGAATCGCTTGAACTCAGGAGGCAGAGGCTGCAGTGAGCTGAGATCATGCCACTGCCCTCCAGCCTGGATGACAGAGTGAGACTCTGTCTCAAAAAAAAGAGTTTGTAGTGGATACTGGGTCCAAATCAACTGTATCTACCAAAATGGCCCTTGTCATCAGAAACTGGGTAGTGCCTAAGTGGGGACTCTACTATCAGGAGTTCTTGATGTCCAGAAGTTGCACTGCATTCTCCTAGACGTGGAAAGAACACCTGTCCTCCACTTTGGTATTAACATTTTCCCATAAGATTACCAAACCAGTACTGATGGTGTTCAAATGCCTTAAGGTATTTTTAATGAAACAGTTTCATTAAAACAGATTTTACTGATAGCCTATTCTCCTAACTCAAAATATAGACATGAATCCTCCAGGGTCTGGATATGGAACATATACAAATCTTAGTGACAAACACCATGTTGTGCTCTGACAGTTTTCCCCCAGGCGGTGAAAGTTTTGTCATTGGGTCAAGCTGGTGTACATAACTCTTAGTTGTTCTAGGGTAAATTCTCAGTGTTCTGTGGAACTAACTTCTGACAGAATGGTAGAACATATTTCCAAAAATGGCACACTATCTCCCATTCCATGTGCTTTTTTGCAGTACAAATCTATTGCCCCTCCTTTGAATCTGATTTGGTCCTGTGACTAATTTGACCAATAGGATGTGGAGAAAATTATCTTCTGGGACTTACAAGACCAGGCATTAAAAAAGTCTAGCAGCTTCTACTTTGCCATCTGCAAGAAACTTGTTGAAATTGTAATGAAGACTTTTTTCAGGACTTTGGCAATAGGGGTATTGCAATAGGGGAAAGGGATTAGCAGCTAGAGATTTATAGCCAAAGGGGTAAGTGGATGGAAAATTGCTAAGGGAAGACCTCAAGGATAGGGAGATCCTTGCTAAACTGACTTAACAGGGTTCTTGCTGTAAGCAGGCCAAAGGCTTTTACATCAAAGGTGGGGGATGAGGAATCTGATTAGATTTCAAGGGTAGGGAAGTTCTCACTAAACTTAGCAGGATTCTTGGTAAAACTACATTGGGCTAGACAGGTCAAAGAGAAGACTGGGGCCAAGGTCAAGACCTAGTTGAGGATTCAGAGGAGCCTGTTTAAAGTTTGGTCAAGGAGAGAGTCTTTATCAAAGCCCAACCTAACCATATGGAGATGCCACGCCACATGGAGATAGAGATGTCCAACCAGACTTCAGCTGTTCCAGCCATCCCAACTGAGGCAGACATAAGCATAAAGTCATTGTGGACTTTCTAGCCCCAGCAGATGCCACATAAAACAGAGACAAGCTGGTCCTGTTTATCTACCCTACCCAAACTGCACTTTCATGAGCAAATAAATTATTGTTGTTGTTTTAAAACAAAGTTTTAGAGTGCTTTGTTACACAGCAACAGACAAGTGAGACAGGCAGCCATCCCCATTAGTAACCAAATATGCCCAAGCATGCCCTGAATTTCCTGATGGATTCAACTCAAGCTCAGGCCGGGGTGATCCTGCTATGGCTGAATGCATATGAGTCTCATCCTTAGACTTGAGAGCAACTTGAACTAGATTCTTCATGTTAGGCTTTTGAAAGCTTGATTATAATGTGTCTTAATGTGGGTTTTTTTGAGTTAATCTTACCTGGAGTTCATTGAGCTTCCTGGATGTTTATATTAATGTCTTTCATCAAATTCGAGAATTTTTCAGCCATTATTTCTTCAAATATTCTTTCTGTCCTTTCTGTCTCTCTTCTCCTTTTAAAACTCCCACGATGTGTATATTGGTCCACTTGATGGTGTTCCAACAGGTCCCGTAGAATTTGTTTGCTTTTACTATTTTTTTTTTTCTTTTGGTTCCTTAGACTTAGTAATTTCTATTATCTTCAAGTTTGCTCATTCTTCTGTCTGTTCAAAACTGCCTCTGAATCCTTCTAGTGATTTTTTCATTTCAGTTACTGTATTTTTTCTCTTTCAGAATTTCTTTTTGTCTTCTTTTTGATTTTCTGTCTCTTTATTGTTATTTCCATTTTGTAAATACATGGTTTCGTCAACTTTCTCCACATTCTCCTTTACTTCTTTGAGCATCCTTAAGGTAGTTGTTTTAAACTCTTTGTCTAGTAGATCTACCATCAGATATTTTTCAGAAATAGTTCCTGTTGATATCTTTTATTTACTTTTTCTCTTTCCCCCCTACTCTGAGATTTACCAATATTTTTTCCCTTTGAATGAGCCTAATTTTCCTGTTTCTTTGTATGCCTTGTGATTTTTTGTTGAAAACTGGACGTCTGAATCCAATGGCACTTGTTTTCAAATGTTATTTTTTATAAAACCATCTTCCTTTTCTTCATATACATGTGCCACTAAATCCAACATATTAACCTTGGTTGAGGCTGCTGGCTGGAGATGGGGTTCACAAAGATAGAGATCAAGGTAAGCAGGAGATGTGGTAACTCTGGAAATCAAACCCCTTCCCTAGGTTTTTTGTTTGTTTAATTGTAGGCTCTCTCTGTGCCAAGGTTCAACATGAAGTGTACACTTGAGGTCTTCTCAGGTTTTTCTGATCCTAGTCTTTTCCTTGGCGTGCATAGTTACTTTCTAATTTTCCTTATATATGCCATTGTTTTTGGATGTTCTAGTCTTTAATGCCTGCCTCCCAAAAGAAAAAAAAAAGAGAGAGAGAGAGAAAAGTTAACTTGGAGGAGAGACACCAGTCCTTTAAATCCCCTGGAAGTCACTTCAGCTGGAGGGAAGGGGCTTAAACCAATGAGGCGAGGTGAAAAATCCGTGACACTCTGCCTCTTTGTCTGCACTTCTATGATCAGAAGCAGCAATCAATGACCACTGTACAGATGCCCAGTACTTGGAAGACAGGGTGCTTTTTGCCCACTCTGGGTCCCATAGGCTGCTCCTGGAATGCGTATACAGCTGACTATCACAGGGCTGGGGATGGGCATGGGTAACTGCTACTGTATTAAGAACTGACACTGACCAAAAATAACTCTAATTTACTTTTAAATTCTTTCCCTGGAAGTTGCAAGCCTTCAATAGACTCCATAGTTTCTAAATAATTACATGTCACAGATTCTGCTAATGTAATCATTGTCGTGGTGGGAAGATGGATTCCTGGTTCTTTCTACTCCACAATCTTCTCAGAATACTCTCTCAATTCCTACTCAACTATCTTTGGAAAATTTCTCTTGTTTACCTCGATCTTCTCTTTGTACCTTTGTGAACCCCACCTCCAGCCAGCAGCCTCAATCAAGGTTGATAAGTTGAATTTAGTGGCATGTTTGTATGAAGAAAAGGAAGACAGTTTGATAAAAATAAGATTTGAAAACAAGTGCCATAATTCTATAAAGCCCTTTCATCATCTCCACAATTTTTCCATGTACATCTTCATCCTCCTTTAATTTAACCTGCCTTTCCACAAGCATAAACATTTAAAAACTTTATATTTGGCTCAAAATTTCATTGTCAGTGTGGTAACAATATTGCATTCTTTCTCTCTTCCTCACCCCTCCTCTCTACTTGTACATATCTCAGCAATAGTGTGGAGTTTAATAGGAGTGTGGATTTGGCATTGAATGACACTAAAAATATTAGCTCTGTTATTAATTATCTTAGTATATATGAACAAGGAAATGTTACTAGCAATTATAATATTGACCTTTTTGTCTCCAATTACTTAGATGGCTCTACAAAAACAATTCCATGGTAAGTAGGCTACTTGCATGTATTAAGCCTCAGACTACCTCATTCATTTTTTCACTTTTTAATATGTGTATGCATATCCTAAAGCAAGAAAACTATGTATTTTAAAATTTGGATTCATTTTATCTCTAAATATACTCCTCAATTTTAGGTTATTGCATGACACTGTTTTTGCAGGAATCATATACGCTTTAGAAATAAGTAAACGTTACTTACTTACATCAGGAGGAAGCTTAATTTTGTGCTTAAAAAAAAAAAAAAAAAAACTACAAGGAAGATTGAGAGACATAAATGAGAACATGAAGGAAAGTCAGGGGCTTCCAGTCAGACTAGCTGAGCATCTATATGCTCAGTCATTATTAGCATGAACGGGCTAATTATTTAACCTCACTGAGACTCAAACTTTCATGAAGATTTTTGTTGGTTGAGTTTGGTTTTTCAGTTTGTCTGCTTTTTTATCTGTAAAAGAGAAAATCTATCTCACTTTGCCTGGCTTTTTGAAGCATGTCTTGTAGGTGTAGAATAAACATCCATTATTAAAATAGGAACGAAGGTGGGTTTAGTTGAATGGAGATGCTGAAATACTATTTTGCAATCAATCTAAGTTACGCAAAAATATATAGGCATACCTCAGAGATGTTACAGGTTTGGTTCCAGACCACCACAATAAAGCAAATATCATAATAAATCAAGTCATACAATTTTTTGATTTCTCAGTGCATATAAAAGTTATGTTTACATTATACTGTAGTCTGTCAAGTGTGAAATAGCATTATATCTAGAAAAATAATGTACATACCTTATTTAAAATACTTTATTGCTGAAAATGCTAACAACCATCTGGGCCTTTGGAAAATCATAATCTTTTTGCTGGTGGAAGGTCTTGCCTTGGTGTTGATGTCTGCTGACTGATCAGGATGATGGTTGCTGAAGGTTGGAGTGGTTGTGGCAATTTCTTAAAATGAGACAACAGTGAATTTTGCCACATCAACTGACTCTTTCTTTCACGATAGATTTCTCTGTAGCATGTGATGCTGTTTGGTAGTATTTTACCCATAGTAGAACTTCTTTAAAAATTGGAGTCAGTCCTCTCACACCCTGCCACTGCTGTATCAACTATGTTTATGCTATTCTAAACCTTCTGATGTCATTTCAACAATGATCACAACATATTCACCAGTTGTTTTCATCTCAAGAAACCACTTTCTTTGCCCATTCATAAGAGGCAACTCCTCATCATTCAAGTTTTATCATAATTGTAGCAATTCAGTCCCATCTTCAGTTTCTACTTCTAATTCTAGTTTTCTTGCTATTTCCACCACATCTGCAGTTACTGCCTCCACTAATGTCTTAAAGTCCTCAAAATCATCCCAGAGGGTTGAAATCAACCTCTTCCAAATGCCTGTTCATGTTGATATTTTAACCTCCAATGAATCACAAATGCTCTTAATACCATCTAGAATAGTGAATCATTTTCAGAAGGTTTTCAATTTATCTTGCCCTTATCTATCAGAGGAATCACTATTTGACAGCTATAGTCTTACAAAATGTATTTCTTAATAAGAGATGAAAATAAAAATTACTATTTGATCTACAAACTGCAGAATGGATGATGTGTTATCAGGCATGAAAACATTAATCTCCTTCTAGATCTCCATCAGAGCCTTAAGATGTCTAGAGGTCTAGGTGCATTGTCAATGAGCAGTAATATTTTGAAAGGACTCTTTTTTTTTTTTTTTTTTTCTGAGCAACTGATTTAAACAGTGGCCTTAAAAATATTCAGTAAAGGTTGGGGGCGGTGGTTCATGCCTGTAATCCCAGTACTTTGGGAAGCTGAGGGAAGAGGATTTCTTGACCCCGTGAGTTCAAGACCAGCCCAGGCAACATAGCAAGATCTTGTTTCCACTAAAAATAAAAATAAATCAACCAGGCATGGTGGCGTGAGCCCATAGTCCCAGCTACTCAGGAGGCTTGTGTGGGAGGACTGCTTGAGTGTGGGAGGTCAAGGCTGCAATGAGATGTGATAGGGCCACTGCATGCCAGCCTGGGTAACAGAGCGAGACCTTGTCTCAAAAATAATTCAGTAAAGCATGCTGTAAACAGATGTACTGTCATCCAGGCTTTGTTGTTCCATTTAAAGAACACAGGCAGAGTTGATTTAGCATCATTCTTAGGGGCTGTAGGATTTTCGGGATAGTAAATATCCATTAGCTTCAACTTAAAGTCACCAACTGCATTACTCCCTAACAAGACAATCAGCCTGTCCTCAGCAGCTCTGAAGCCAGGCACTGACTTCTATTAAAGAGACAAGGATTTTGAGTGCTACTTCCTAGAAGGTATCTTTTCCCAACAGAAGGCTGTTTTGTCTACATTGAAAAATCTGTTCAGTGTAGCCACTAAATGGGGCAGCTTTGAAGCCAGACATTGACTTCTTCTCTCAGAGAGACAAGGATTTTGGGTGCTACGTCCTAGACGGCATCTTTTTCCCATAGAAGGCTGTTTTGTCTACATTGAAAAACCTGTTGTTTAGTGTAGCCACTAAATAATATTAGGTAATCATTGATCATCATCAATGATATTAGCTACATTTTCTGGATAACTTGCTGCAGCTTCTCTATCAGCACTTGCTGCTTCACCTTGCACTTTCATGTTATATGTTATGGAGATGGATACTTTCTTAAATCTCCTGAACCACCCTCTACTAGCTTCCCACTTCTGAAGCTTACTAACCTTTCTCAGCCTTCATAGAATTGAAGGGAGTTAGGGCCTTGCTCGGATTAGGCTTCGGGTTAAAGGAATGTTGTGGCTGGTTGGATCTTCTGTCCAAACACCTAAAACTTTCTCCATATCAGCAATAAAGTTTTGCTTTCTGATCATTTGTGTGTTTATTGAAGTAATTTCCTTTTAATTCCTTCAAGAATTTTGTCTTTGTATTTACAACTTGGCTGTTAGGTGCCAAGAGGCCTAGCTTTCAGCCCATCTTGGCTTACACATGCCTTCCTCACTAAGCTTAATCGTTTCCATCTTTTGACTGAAAGTGAGACATGTGACTCTTCCTTTCACTTTAACACTTAGAGGCCATTGTAGGGTTATTAATTGGCCTAATTTCAACATTGTTGTGTCTCAGGGAATAGGGACTGCAGGAAAGAGAGAGAGATGGGAAATGGCCAGTTGGTCAAACAGTTAAAACAAAGACAACGTTTATCCATTAAGTTCCCCCATCTTAGCTGGGCATGGTTCATGGTGCCCCAAAACTTATTATTATTATTTTTTGAGACAGAGTCCTGCACTGTCGCCAGGCTGGAGTGCAGTGGCGCGATCTTGGCTTACTGCAACCTCCACCTCCAGGGTTCAAGCGATTCCCCTGCCTCCCAGGTAGCTGGGACTACAGGCCTGCGCCACCATGCCCGGCTTATTTTTTGTATATTAGTAGAGATGGGGTTTCACCATGTTAGCCAAGAAGGTGTCTATCTCCCGACCTCATGATCACCTGCCTTAGCCTCCCAAAGTGCTGGGATTACAGGCGTGAGCCACCGCGCCCGGCCTTAAAACTATTACAATAGTAACAGCAAACATCACTGATTACCGATCACCGTAACAGAAATAATGAAAAGGTTTGAAATATTGCAAGAATTACCATATGTGACACAAAGTGTATGCTGCTGGAAAAACCGGCACCAAGAGACTTCCTCTGGCGGATTTGCCAAAAACCTTCCATTTGTAAAAAGGCTGTATCTACTCGTGGCAGCAAAGCGAAGTGCAATAATGAAGTATGCCTGTAGTGATGGCACACAGTATCCTTCAGAAGTTTTAAAAGGTGAATAGTTTTGTTTTGTTTTCCCGAGACGGAGTCTTGCTCTGTTACCCAGGCTGGAGTGCAGTGGTGTGATCTCAGCTCACTGCAACCTCCAACTCCCGGGTTCAAGTGATTCTCCCGACTCAGCCTCCCTAGTAGCTGGGATTACAGGTGTGCCACCACACTCCGCTAGTTTTTGCATTTTTAGTAGAGACGGGGTTTCACCACGTTGGCCAGGCTGCTCTCGAACTCCTGACCTTACGATCCGCCTGCCTCAGTCTCCCAAAGTGCTGGGATTACAGGCGTGAGCCACTGCACCCGGCCTAACACACAGCTCACTGAAGTTTCTAACACACAGCACACTGAAACACAACGTCTATAACTTTGCTAGTTCTACCACTATAAAAATCCATTTTGCCAAACTGAAAGCAAGCTCTAGGGCCCACGAACGGATAAAAATTAAACATAAGGAATATTTCCTTGCCTGCTCTAACATCCTGAACCAAACAGATTCCCCTCGTTGCACAGTCTTCGCCCCTTAACAGAGGGTAGCTAGTATCACCCATACTTGCTGAAAAACTGGAAAGGAGGGAAGGTCGAAGTTAAACCCATTTCAGCGGCCGTGCATGCGCCCTACCTGGTCTCCCCAGCGAGATTTGGGAAAGCAATGAGAAGCTTTCATGATCCTCTCGCGAGAGGGAAGTCTTCGCGCCACGTCAGAGACTAGAGATCTTGGCGCCGAGCGACAGGTGCCGGAACAAACAGGCGGTGAGAAATCGCGGACGCGGAACCATTTGGTGGGCAGGACTTCCGGCGGAAAAGCGGGCTGTCTCGGAAACGCCGAGCTGAGTTCCTCCCGGGTTTGCAAGTTCGGCTCCTGGGCTGTTGTTTAGACTCTTGTGAAGATGGCTTGCGCTGCAGCGCGGTCCCCGGCGGACCAGGACAGGTGGGTTCTGGGTAGGTGGGTCCTCAGAAAGGAAGGGGCTTGCTGTGGTGCCGCGAGTGTTACACCGCCCTTCTCCGCTCCGCAGCCTCTGGAATGGCCTAGCTGATCCAGCTCGCCCTGGACGGGCTCCGCGGGTCTCCTTGGCGGCTGATTTTTGTGAGAATCCTGCAGCAGCCACCAGGCTCTTCGCAGGGCTCCTGAAATTCCTACCGTAGGTAGCCTAGTGTTTACCTGTACGCGAGACAAGGATTTTGGGTGCTACGTGGACATAATATTAAGTAACATAATCTCAGTGTGAGAAATATGTTCTTTTTAATTATTGTTGCGTTCGGAAAGGCTCATTTGTGAAATTTTGAAGTTTTTAATACCTCGGACACTTTTTATATAAGAGGGCGGACCCATTCTCAGGAACTTTTAACAGGCTGCTGTGTCTAATGTAACATTTACCCAGGTTGTTTTGTTTCTATTCGTGTGGTTTTTTTCCTTCCAAGGTAGTGGATAAAGTTTATCTTTAATTAAGTTAAGTAAAAGGGAGGTAATTTAAAGAAAAAACATTAAGCAAATAATAGCATAGGTGTACCAGCAATGATGATGACCTTGCCTACCACGGACCGAAAGAATGTATTTTTGAAAATACTTGTTATCCGTTGAGTGTAGTTGTCCAGGTTCTTGACGTTTTGAATAAGAAATTGAACAAAACACACAAAGCAAGGCAGCGAAAGCAGATTTATTTTAAACAAAAGTACACCACAGGGTGGAAGCAGGCTCCAGCAAGCCGCCCAAGAGCTGTTGGTTACGGAATTTTCTGGGATTTAAATACTCTGTAGAGGTTTCCTATTGACCAGTGCCAGTCTGATTGGTTGAGGGAGGGGGATCACTCAGAATGAGGAGTAGGCCTGCAGCCAGTCTGATTGGTTGCTGGAGGGGACCTTTCCAAGGTTGATTTTTCAGCAGCCACGCAGAAAAAGAAGGGTTTGAAAAGGGAGTAGCCATCTGATATCTACTCAGCATGAATTGGCCTTCGGTTTCCTGCCACCCGACCCTCTTCTCCTGCGTCTTACTGCTCTAGTGATACCACTTATGCTATTGTCTATGGCAGGTTTATTTGTATCTATCCTGCTTATTTAAATAATAAGAAGACCATCGCAGAGGGAAGGCGAATCCCCATAAGTAAGGTAAGCAGATGGCTGGCTCCTTGGTCCTCGAGGGAATGGGGGGTGTCATCCTGGTCGGGCCACGTCATCTTGTTAGAGCCACAGGGGGTTCTCTTCACTGCATTTATTTCGGGCTTGGGGAGAAGGACAGCCAAGAATTGGGGTGCGTTCCTTAGTGTTGGTGAAACCAGAAAGGCATTAATTCATAGCTGAAGGGATTTTTTTTTTTAATGGCTCTTAATGAGCCTGTGTTTGTAAAGAAGTGGGGGCAGAGTCTGTAGATTTTACATGTTTTTTTAAAACGAAGTTATGACATTGTTCCCCTTGATACAGGAAATCACAATTATGACATTGTACGATATATTAATACTATTCAGAATGTAGTTGAGATTTTTTTAAGTATGTGAAGACTTGCAAAAAGTTCAGCCCTGTTGAGTTTTATTAAAATGTAATTTGTATTTTGTAATATGACAGATTTAAGGCACCTAGGTTTGATGCAGTGAATTCTCACGTGATGAGTACATCTGGGTGGTAACAAGCACTCAAAAAAGAAAACATTATAAGCATCCAGGAAGATTGCGTTATGTTCCCTCCCAGTCACTGTCGCCTCCGCATATGCTCAAAAATACCAGGATGACCACTGTCATGACTTTGACACCATAGGTTACTTTTGCTTATTTTTCACTTTTCTGTAAACGGAATTTCACAGTATGTACTTTTGTATCTTTTTTTTTCACTGAACTTTAAGCTTACGAGATTTATCTACATATTAGAATGTAGTTGAATTTTCATTGCTCTGTAACAGAGTTTGTCAATAGCAGCACCATTGCCAGTTTGAGCTAGATAATTGTTGTTGGGGGTTGTTATGTGCATTTTAAGACGTTCAGCGGTATCCCTGGCCTCTACCCACTATCCTTCTCCAAACCCCATTCCCTAATTGTGACTATCAAAAATGTCTCCAAGCATTGCTAGATGTCTTTTGCGTGTGTGTAGGGGTAGGGAGCCTGAGGACAGAATTTCCCTACTCAAAACTACTGCCCTGTCTCCTCTATAGTATTGCATTGTGTGAATACACCAGAGTCTTTTCTGCCTTCTTTTTTGTTTTTTTAAGAGACAGGGTCTGGCTCTGTCACCCAGGCTGAAGTGCGGCGGTATAGTCTCAGCGCACTGCAGGCTCCACCTCCCGGACTCAAGCCATCCTCCAACCTCAGCCTTCCGAGTAGCTGGGACTACAGGCACATGCCACCACGTCCGGCTATTTTTGTATTTTTTTGCAGCAATGGGATTTCTCCATGTTGCCCAGGCTGGTCTCAAACTCCTGAACTGAAGTGATCTGCCTACCTTGGCCTCCCAAAGTGCTGGGATTACAGTTGTGAGCCACCACACCTGGCCTTTTCTACTCTGGATGGAAAATTGGATTATTTCTATTAATAGTTTGAGGCTATTATAAATAGTTGTCTTTTAGTGAACATATTTTGTAGAACGCATCTGGGAATGGAATTGCAGGGCCATAAACAATGCAGCTTTAGTAGATACTAGCAGTTTTCTAAAGTGTTTGTATGTGTAATTGTTTAAGCAGTCAGTAATCATTGAGCGCCTACTATGTTCAGAGTACCATGCTAGGTGCTGGGGAATACACTGGTTAACAAAACAAAGCCCGTGCCCTCAGAAGTTTATGTTCTGTTGGAGGGGAGATGGGCACACACGTATGCATTAGTGTTATTCCTAGGAATTTTTAAAATTACAGTGGAAGCATCTGTACTTAATGAAAAAGGAAACCTAGGGTTTTGGTACTTGTTTGATTATAGTATTTGAAATTATTTACCCAACATTATGGCAGTGTCCACTTAAAGCAAATATATTTAGTGTTTATGTTTTTAACTGTTCAGGCTGTTGAAAATCCTACAGCTACAGAGATTCAAGATGTATGTTCAGCAGTTGGACTTAACGTATTTCTTGAGGTATGACGTGGTTCTTCACTATTTTCCATACTCATACTCATCTAATTGATGTAATAACTTTCTTAAGCCCTGTTTTTCTTTTGTTTCGTTTATGTTAGAAAAATAAAATGTACTCTAGAGAATGGAATCGTGATGTCCAATACAGAGGCAGAGTCCGGGTCCAGCTCAAACAGGAAGATGGCAGCCTCTGCCTTGTGCAGTTCCCATCACGTAAGCTTTTTAGATGAATCAGTGGGGCTCAGGGATAGGTTTCTCCTATGCAACACAGAAAAGGTTCTAAAACTGAACGGTGAAAGTCACAGTTTGCATTCTGAAGATTAATTTAAAGACAGGACTACTGCTCATGGAGAGAAGCAGTAGTTCTAATTTCTTTGAGGTGAACGACCTCTTTGAAAATGTAATGAGACCCACTAAACATTTTTCCAAAAAATTGTTGTGTGAACATTTTAGAAACCTCTGGAAGTCTGTCATTGCTCCCAGGTTAAGAATATAAAATTATTAAGTTGTTGAACATTAATTGCCATTTCAGATCCTAGAGGTCCTTGAGGTCTGTTAATATCTAATTATTCTATCATTAATAAATCTAAAAAGCAATATTGACTGAAAAAAGCAAGAGATATGCATAATATGGTACCACTTAGGTAAATTTAAATACAAAATATTACCATTGATAGATGCATATGTAATGTTGCTTATTGGTATTTTTTTGAAATGCTCTATAAGGAAACACTCACTCTTAAGACAGTAGTCACCTAATGGTGAGCAGGATAGAGAGTAGAAACCCAGGGATTGATGGTCATAGAAGACTGTTGCGTCATCTCTAGTGTTTTATTTCATGAAAAACAGTAACCAAACTGACATCAATATAACAGAATGTTAGTTCTGAGTATTAGGAAGATAAGTTTTTGTTTACATGTTGTTTATTTTTCTGAATTTTCATCTCTGAGAATTTTAATTTTTTAAAACAGAGCTATTAATTTTTTCTTTCATTTTAATAATCCCCTCAGTTTAGTTGAACTCTCCCATTAAATTTACTTAAAAACAGTGAAACTGTCAGACAAACTGACAACTTGTTTGATTTTTTTGGTTTTTTTTTGTTTGTTTTTGAGACAGAGTCTCGCTCTGGCTGGAGTGCAGTGGTATGATCTTGGCTTACTGCAACCCCCGACTCCCTGGTTCAAGTGATTCTCCTGCCTCAGCCTCCCGAGTAGCTGGGACTACAGGCATGTGCCACCACACCCAGCTAACTTTTGTATTTTGGGTAGAGATGGGGTTTCACCATGTTGGCCAGGATGATCTCGATATCTTGACCTCGTGATCTGCCCACCTTGGCCTCCCGGAGTGCTGGGATTACAGGCATGAGCCACTGCACCCGGCCTGATTTTTTTAAAATAGAGAGACAAGGGTCTCACTATGTTGCCCAGTCTAATTTCAAACTCCTGGCCTCAAGCAATCTTCCCATCTTGAGGAGATCCCAAAATGCTGAGATTACAGGCATTAGCCACCATGCCCAGCCAGCATGTTTGAACTTTTATTTTTAAAGACAAGGGCTCACTCTGTCATCCAGGTTGAGTGCAGTGGCACGATTATGGCACACTGCAGTCTTTTTCTTTTTTTTTTTGAGACAGAGTTTCGCTCTTGTTGCCCAGGCTACAGTGCAATGGTGTGATCTTGGCTCACCGCAACCTCTGCCTCCCAGGTTCAAGTGATTCTTCAGCCTCAGCCTCCCGAGTAGCTGGGATTATAGGCATGAGCCACCATACCCAGCTAATTTTTTATTTTTAGTAGAGATGGAGTTTCTCTATCTTGGTCAAGCTGGTCTCGAACTCCTGACCTCAGGTGATCTGCCCACCTCGGCCTCCCAAAGTGTTGGCGTGAGCCACCACACTCAGCTAACACACTGCAGTCTTGACCTCTTGGGCTCAAGCAACCCTCGCACCTCAGCCTCCCAGGTAGCTGAGAATACAGACGCATGATTTTTTATTTTTTCTAGAGATGGGGTTTTGCTATGTTTCCTAAGCCAGTCTCAAACTCGTGGACACAAGTGATCCTCCTGCCTCAGCCTCCCAAAGAGCCGAGATGACAGACATGGTACACTGGGCTCAGCCTAAAATAGATTTTTTTTATATACTAAAACTCATCAGGATTGGTAGGTATTGCTAGATGCTTCAGGTTGTGACTAAGGAGTGATAGTATATTCTAATACGTTTTTTCTCCTCCTTAACATTTTCCTATATTATATCTCAAAAAAACAAAAACAAACAAAATCTTGTAATTAACTAGTAGATAAAATAGGGGTAGAAATTGTGATGAGAACATGTCACTTCCTATTTCCAGTAAGACCCAAGTAAAATAGTAAAAAGAAAGCAGAGCTGAGGAGCTTAGTCTGTTTTGGGTGAAGGCAGCTGGTTGTCGGTATGCAGAGCAGGAATGCATGTAAGTGTAGATCATCTGATCTTACCCGTCGGATCTCTTGTGACTTGATGATACTGTTTTTTTGTTGTAAGTCTGAGAAAACCCTGTGTTTCAGTGTCTTAAGAGACAATGATATTCTGACTCTGTTTCCTACCTGAGGTGTATTTGGATACTCCTTAGATCTTCAAGCTAATTGCTAGGACCAAGACCAAAATTTTTTTTTCATACTTATGTTTGCCTTTTGATTTGATTCATTTAAATATTTTCAGCATTATTCTCACTCTCAGTACATTTCCCCCAGCTTGAGCTAGTCAGTGTCTTCAGTCATTTGATTTTTCATTTTTTTAAAAAACATATTTTCCATTTTCTTGATGTGATAGTTTCTTACACTTTGTGATATTCAAGTTGATGACTTTTTATGTCTTATTTCTCAGATTATACACTAAGCCTAACTTCTGGTTCCTAGGTAAGTCAGTAATGTTGTATGCAGCAGAAATGATACCTAAACTAAAAACAAGGACACAAAAAGCAGGAGGTGCTGACCAAAGTCTTCAACAAGGAGAGGGAAGTAAAAAAGGGAAAGGAAAGAAAAAGAAGTAACCTAGTATCAGCATCAAGTATGTGGTACTACTGTAAGAGACATGAATGGAGACTTCTGATTTGTATCAGAGGGAAACAGAAGCTTTTTGTTTGCATCGTTTAACTGAACTGTGAACGCTTGTGCCTCTCATCTTTATCATCGGAGTTGACAGTGAAACATTTACATCAGAAGTTTGCATCTCGCTTTTATGCCCTATAAAAGAATTTTTTTGTCTTTCAATGCAGTTTTTTTGGAAGAAAGAATATTTTTAAATGGACAAAGGACTGTACAATAAGTTACTTGAAATGAGTTACTTGTTTCAGATAAATTTCAATTCGATTTAAAATAAACATTTTGTCCACCTTTTAAGTTAATGAAATAAAATTTGAAACTGACTTTTGCAGCTTTTGCTTATGAATGAATGCTAGGAGAGGAGAGGTATTAAGAATAAAATATGTAGTGAAAGTTTCCATAGTGTGAGTCTAAAACTAGAAGAAAGTGGTAGGTCCTCTTGTGGGTGGGGAACAGGGGAGTCTGTAAAAAGCCAGTCTGTAGATCATATTTTAATCTGTTACTGTAATCGAATCGTTCAATTCTTGTTTTGACATGGAAAGTCCTGGATTTTAAGCTTTAAATTTGCTTATTTTGTAGGTTTAAGAACATGATTTTCATGGGAGTTCTAAAATTAACTGTACTTCAGCACCTTGAGGTACACTTTCCTTCAAGAAACTAAATTGGATTGGTGCTTCTGAATTTATTTCAGAGCAGTTTCTGAAAGTAGTGATTTTGAGCTATCCTGATTGCTGTTCTTTCTGAGGCCTGGTTTGGCTCTTCCTTGAATTCTGCAAGCTACCTCTTATTTTCAGTAAATTCCATTTTCTTTAAGTGTGTGTTGTTTTTTTTGTTTTGTTTTGTTTTTTTTGAGATAGAGTTTCACTCTTGTTGCCCAGGCTGGAGTGCAGTGGCGCAATCTCAGCTCACGACAACCTCCGCATCCCAGGTTCAGGTTCAAGTGATTCTTCTGCCTCAGCCTCCCTAGTAGCTGGGATTACAGGCATGTGCCACCACGCCCAGCTACTTTTGTATTTTTAGTAGAGAAGGGGTTTCTCTGTGTTGGTCAGGCTGGTCTTGAACTCCTGACCTAGTTGATCTGCCTGCCTCGGCCTCCCAAAGTGCTGGGATTACAAGCATGAGCCAGCTGGCCTGTTGACTTTTTTTTTTTTTAATTCTTAACAATTTCTGTTTTATAGTGAACATAATAGTATAAGAGTTTACATATCTGACTTACAAATAAATCCTGGGGAGAGGGGAGTATGTGTAAAACATAATTCAGAGCAGCCTTCTTTGAGAAAGTGGGTGTGTTTGGCTGTGTAACACAACAAGGGAATGTGTTTGCTGTGTAACAATGAGGGACTTAAGCAGGAGATTTTTGTCTCATATGTTAAATCCAAGTGAGGTTGCTGTGGTTGTTGGTTTAGCTCTCAGTGATGCCTTTTTTGTATTTTTCCGCTCTACTGTTCATGACATATTTCTAACACCTTTATGATTGTTGTTCCTGCTTGTAAAAGGGCTAGTATTTACGTGAGTGCAAGGCAGGAAGTAAAGGTAGCTGTGCCAGCCACTTCTGGCAAGTAGTTCTCCCACCTCAGCCTCCCAAGTAGCTGAGACCATAGGCATGAGATTTCTCAGAATTCCTCCCAGCAGACTTTCACTTAGTTTAGCTGTTGAGAACTGTGACACGTTCATCTCTAGCTGCAAAGGAGGCTGAGAAAGTGAACACAGCAATCCTCCTTATCCTTGGGGGATGCATTCCAAGACTCTGAGTGGATCCCTGAAACAGCAGATAGTACTGAACCATATATATACTATGTTTTTGCCTATTCATATATACCTGATATGGTTATCTGCGGCCCCACCCAAAATCTCATATTGAATTATAATCCCCAAATCCCTATGTGTTAAGGGTGGGACTAGGTGGAGATACTTGGATCATGGGGGCAATTTCCCCTGTGCTGTTCTTGAGATAGTGAGTCTTACAAGATCTGTTGGTTTTATAAGTGCCTGGCATTTCCCCTGCTTGCAGTCACTCCATCTTGCCGCCCTGTGAAGGTGCCTGCTTCTCCTTTGCCTTCTGCCATGTTTGTAAGTTTCCTGAGGCCTCCCCAGCAATGCGGAACTATGAGTCAATTAAACCTGTTTCCTTTAAAAATTGCCCAGTTTTGGATATTTCTTCATAGCAGCGTGAGAATGGGTTAATACATACCTATGATAAAGTTTATAAATTGGACACAGTAACAGATTAACAATAAAATTAGAACAATTATAACAATATACTGTAATAAAAGGTATGTGGAAATTGTCAGTCTCTCTCAAAATACTGTGCTATACTCACCTGTTTTGGGACCAAGGTAACTGAAACAACAGAAGTGAAACCACAGATGAGGGGTGACTACATAGCTTTTTCAGTCCTGACAGCCAAGGCAGCTAAGGAAGAAAGTAGTTGAGAACGCATACTGGGCCAGGTACAGTGGTTCACACCTGTAATCCCGCACCTTGGGAGGCTGAGGCAGGAGGATCACTGGAGTCCAGGAATTTGAGACCAACCTGGGCACCATAGTGAGACTCTGTCTTTACAAAAAATAAAAGAATTAGCTGGGCATGGTGGTACTTGCCTATAGTCTTAGCTACTTGGGAGGCTGAGGTGGGAGGATTGTTTGAGCTCTGGAGGTGAGGCTGCAGTGAGCCGTGATCATGCTATTCCACTCACCTCAGCAGAGCTGGACCCTGTCTCAAAAAAAAAAAAGTATACTGTGGTAGCCAACTTAAAAGATTTGTCACAGAAAGATGGTTGAAATCTGGAAGTGGTTTAGTTTGGGGGCAATAAGGATTGTCAGTGCTATATTTTGAATGTCCCCTCCAAAATGCATGTTGAAATTTAATTGCTATTGTGATGTTATAGAGAGGTGGAACCTTTGGGAGGTGATTGGGCCATGGGGGCTCTGCCCTCAGGAATGGATTAATGTTACTATCTCAGGAGTGGGTTTGTTATAAAATGGAGTTCAGCCAAATTTTTCTTTTGCTCTCCGGAGCACACCCTCTTTGTCCTCTCACCTTCCACCATGGGATCACGCAGCATCAAAGACCCTTGCCATATACTGTGCCATGCTCTTGGATTTCCCAGCTCCTAATCATGAGCCAAATACACATTGCCCAGGCTGGTGTGCAGTGGCGTGATCTCAGCTCACTGCAATCTTTGCCACCCAATTTCAAGCATCACCACCACGCCTGGCTAATTTTGTATTTTTAGTAGAGACAGGGTTTCACCATGTTTGTCAGGCTGGTGTCGAACTCCTGACTGCACATGATCTGCTCGCCTTGGCCTCCCAAAGTGCTGAGATTATAGGCATGAGCCACACCACACCTGGCCTCTAAAAAAATTTTTTTTAATTACAAACTTTTATACTCAGGAGGCTGAGGTGGGAGGATCACTTGAGGCTGGGAGGTTGAGGCTGCACTGAGCCGTGATTGTGCCACTGCACTTTAGCCTGGGTGAAAAAAAGAGACCTGATTCAAAAAAAATTTTTTTGTCTGTTTTAAAAAGATTACAGTTTTCACTTAACAACTGGCAAAAAAAAAAAAAAAAAGTTCACTGATTGCACCAATTGCAGTAATGTGAAGAAATGGCAATATATTGTTACAGCAATAATTCTGAAATCTTAGTGTTTTATGTTGCTGTAACAGAACACCACAGACTGGGTAGCTTAAAAAATGAATAGAAATTCGCCAGGCGTGGTGTATCACGAGGTCAGTAGGTCAAGACCAGCCTGGCCAACATGGTGAAACCCCATTTTTACTAAAAACTACATAAATTAGCCGGGTGCAGTGGCAGGCACCTGTAATCCCAGCTACTCGGGTGGCTGAGGCAGGAGAATCACTTGAACCCTGGGAAATGGAGGTTGCAGTGAGCTGAAATCGTGCCACTGCACGATTTCACCGAGGCTGTTCTCATACTCCTGGGCTGAAGCAAGCCTCTCAAGTGGCTGGGACTAGAGGTGCATGCCACCACACCTAGCTGAAAAAGGGAATCATAATGTAGATGTTGAAGTGCTTTTTGTATTTATGAACTGTGTTCACATCCTGTACTCACTTCTTAAGGAATCTGTTATCAAAATTATATATAATTTTAAAAGCCAGCTAGTTTTAATAGTGTGTTTCTGTTTTAGGCATTAACTTCCATCTGTAGAAGAAGAGGATTTAGTTTTCTTTCTCTACCATATGCTTGCATAGTTCCTGTCTTCCTGTCTTCCCAGTCTACCAATATATTTCATAATTTAACCACTATTCAGAGTTTCCATTATTATACATTCTGTTCACAGCTCAGTCATGTAGTACACTTGCTACTAAAAGTGTGGTTTAAGGACCAGCAGCACTGGCCTCTGGTGAAAGATTGTGAAAAATGCAGTATCTCTGGCCCCAGCCCAGAATTCAGATGTGTTCAATGAGATCCACAAATGATTCTTTCTTTCTTTCTTTTTTTTTTTTTTTTTTTTTTGAGGTGGAGTTTCACACTATCACCCAGGTTGGAGTGCAGTGGCCCAGTCTCAGTTCACCACAACCTCTGCCTCCTGGGTTCAAGCGATTCTCCTGCCTCAGCCTCCCGAGTAGCTGGGATAACAGGTATGCACCACCATGCCTGGCTAATTTTTGTATTTTCAGTAGAGACAGGGTTTCTCCATGTTGGTTAGGCAGGTCTCGAGCTCCCAACCTCAGGTGATCCGCCTGCTTTGGCCTCCCAAAGTGCTAAGATTACAGGTGTGGGCCACCGCGCCCGGCCTTCTTTTTTAACTTCTTTAAGCTCTTGTAATTTGCATGTTTCCTTTTTCTAGCATTCTATTCTCAGTTCATGGATGTAATTTATTTCTCAGAAGGTGAGATTTATAGTCTTCTTGTTTCCAAGTTCCTTTTTTTTCCTTCTATTTTTATTTTGATCCCTATCATGTTAGTAGCTTTGTTTTGGTTGCTGGTGTTTAAGATAGAAGGACCAAAAGGCTGATTATAAGTTGAGATCTGCCCCGGGTGCTGTGGCTCACACCTGTAATCTCAGCACTTTGGGAGACTGAGGCAAGAAGACCACTTGAGCCCAGAACTTCAAGACCAGCCTGGGCAACATAGGAAGGCTCCCTCTCTACAAAAAAAAAAAAAAAATTAGATGGGCCTGGTGGCACATACCTGTAGTTCTAGCTACTCTGGAAGCTGAGGCGGGAGAATCGCTTGAGCCCAGGAGATTGAGGCTGCAGAGAGTTGTGATCATGCCACTGCACTCCAGCCTGGGTGACAGAGTGAGTCCCTGTCTCAAAAAAACAGAAAAACCACAAAAGTTCAGAGTGGCTGGATATGGTGGCTCATGCTTGTAATCCCAGCACTTTGGGAGGCCAAGGCAGGTAGATCTCTTGAGCCCAGGAGTTTGAGACCAGCCTGGCCAACAAAGGAAGAGTCTTGTCCTCATTACTAGTCTCTACCAGTGGTTCTCAACCCTGGCTCCATACTAGGATCACCTACAGAGTTGTTAAAGCATACTGGCACCTGGTTACCATGGTAGACTAATTAAATCAGCACTTTGTTAGAGGAGGCAGAGATCATTTTTGAAAAGGTCCTCAGATGATTCCAGTGTTCAGCCAGGTCTGGAAACCTCTGTGTATTAAGATACAAAGATAGCATTTACCTAACCCAGTGGTTTTATCTCAAAGTGCAGTTCCTGGACCCACATTGCCTGGGCTGTTTAAAAATGCAAAACTTTCAGCCCCACCCCCGACTTCCTGAATGAGAATCTTAGAGTACAGTAATCTACTTTAACAACACTCGTCTCCATCCCCATCCTCCATCAGTTCTGATGCACACCAATTTTTTTTTTTTTTTTGAAATGGAGTTTCATTCTTGCTTCCCAGGCTAGAGTGCAAATGGTGTGATCTTGGCTCACTGCAACCTCTGTCTCCCAGGTTCAAGCCATTCTCCTGCCTCAGCCTCCCAAGTAGCTGGGATTACAGGAATGCACCACCACATCCAGCTAATTTTTTGTATTTAGTAGAGACAGGGTTTCACCATGTTGGCCAGGCTGGTCTCGAACTCCTGACTTCAGTTGAGCCCCCCACCTTGGCCTCCCAAAGTGCTGGGATTACAGGCGTGAGCCACCGCGCCTGGCCCACACCAAAGTTTTTGGGAAGCATCGATCTAACCAAGGAAACTCCTAAGTGTGTATGTTGTAAGATTTTGAGAGTTAGTGTTCTAGCAGTGAGCCAGGAAAACTTTTAATGTCATTCTCAAATATGTTTACTTTCCAGCCATGCTATATAGAACTGTAATATTTGATAGGTAAAGATCTGAATTGTACATGTGTTATTCTAAACACCATAATTCTAGACATGCAGACATCAAAAAGCAGATGTTGGAGACCCTGTGGACCAACGCACACCTTCAGAAGTAGGTTTTGTTTTTTTGTTTTTTGAGACAGGGTCTGGCCCTGTCGCCCAGGCTGGAGTGCACTGGCACCATCTTGGCTCACTGCAGCCTTGACCTCCGGGCTCAAGTCCTCCCACCTCAGCCTCCTGAGTAGCTGGGACTACGGGCATGCTCCACCACCCCCCGCTAATTTTTTCGTATTTTTTGTAGAGATAGGGTCTCACCATGTGGCCCAGGCTAGTCTTGAACTCATGCACTCAAGCAGTCCACCCACCTTGGCCTCCCAAAGTGCTGGGATTGCAGGTCCAACAGGCCAGAAGTGGGTATTTTTATCAAAATTCTCAAGTACTCCTTTTCTTGATCTCTTCTGAAAACAAGTACAGCATAATTTGGAGGCACATGTAAAAAGTTTACTACATCAAGGCCAGGCGCGGTGGCTCACGCCTGTAATCCCAGCATTTTGGGAGGCCCAGGCGGGCGGATCACGAGGTCAGGAGATCAAGACCATCCTGGCTAACACGGTGAAACCCCGTCTCTACTAAAAAATGCAAAAAATTAGCTGGGCGTGGCGGCGGGCACCTGTAGTCCCAGCTGCTCGGGAGGCTGAGGCAGGAGAATGGCGTGAACCTGGGAGGCAGAGCTTGCAGTGAGCTGAGATCCCACCACTGCACTCCAGCCTGGGTGAAAGAGCAAGACTCCGTCTCAAAGTTTACTACATTAAAATGCCTGCAATACACTATCTTGAGTCATAGGAGACTTCTTTGTGTGTAACGCAATACACAGGTGGAAAAAAAAAAAAAAACCGTGGATTCAGTTTCCTTTAAATGTAGTGCTAATTATTGGTAGAAACTTTTTGAGTTGGTATGTTTTCTTTAGGGCAGGTCTTTTCCTCTGGTAGGCAAGAACCACCAGGAGAAAACTACAAGCCATGTGAGGAATAGAGTTAATAAAGAACAGTGTTTATGGCTCATTTATCTGTATTTTAAAACTTTGCTTAAATAATTCTGGGTTAGGAGGAAAGCCCCACAAAATAAAATGAAATATAACAGTTAAATGAGAAGTGAATTTTATTTACATCTATTTCCATTCAGTGTATCACATCTTAAGGGTAGGTGATAACAGTGTGAAGGGTGTGCTCATTTTCTTCACCTGTGGGTAGAAGACTCTTCCCCAGAGTAGCAGTTGTTAATCCAAATGATTGAAGCCTTCAGGTAAGGGAATAACTGCTGCAGGAATTCTTTCTTGAAGAATTTAAGCTGTTTGGTAGGAATTCTGTAACTACATACCTTTGAAACACTATTCACATTCAAATAAACTCGTTTTCTAGCCAGACACAGGCTCAATTAGTTTTTTCAAACTCTAGCCAAGGCAGTGTTTCATTTGGGAAATCATGTGACAGAACTGCTCAATTCATAACTTCTCCTGCTGTTAACATTTACACTTAGACTGCCAACAACAGTTAAATTGTGGTCTCAAGGGAACAAAAAAATTGCATTCAGAATATAGTATTTTTAAACTAATTTTAGCCTGTAAGTCATTATGAGCAATAGTAACTTTTATACTCCCTCATCTTGTCTGATGATATATTCTATATGCTGTCAATCTGATTATATAGTCTATATGCTAGAACTTGCTAATTTTCATTCTGCCACCAAGAAAATTATACTTTTATTTATGGGAAAAGGATTTAAATCCTCCTAGGTATGTAAAAAAATGTGTTTTAATCTAAAAGTGATTTTTCTCGCAAGAACAATTTTGTTTGCTTTCTACAAAGTTTTAAGTTTAATAAAATGCCAGTAATCACCAGTTTGCTTCCCCAAAATAAATGCTCTGATCCATATTAGAGTGATACTGTCCCTTAGTATTGGTATCTTTAATATTTTTTACATCATGAGATATCGTTATGATCTTACCTGTTATCTCAAGGTGAGCTAATCATCTTTATTTGCCTTAAAAAATACTGTACTGGCTGGATATTTAATCTTGTTAGTTTAGTTATACACTTGTTTTAGTCTAGTTTAATTCAAAAGGACTCTAACAGTATGGTTTAAAACTCAGATTTTCTAGTCCAGACAAATTGCTCTAACGATTTGGCAGATCAATGGAGACATCCATTTCAACTTTATTGTTCTGTACTTACTATGTAGTCATGTGCAGTTTATCAACACAAAGAATACGGATGAAGGCATTTAAATGGACTACAAGTGACTCTGACTTGTAAACTAGGGAAGCCTCTTGTGTTTGACCTTAAAGGCCAGAGAAAAACTGAAGATAGATTGACTTAACTATTGCCAAGCAGATTATGGGTTATACTTCCTTTCATTCTCCCAGAATTGCTCTAAAAGCTAGGTGTCGTCATTAGCATGTTGTTGCTAATGATATAAACAAGAACATACATGTAATCAGAGGTGGACAAATCTTCAGAAGTTCCTTAAACTTGTTTAAAAAAGAAGATTGGGAAAGAAGACTAAATCAACATGTTTCTCCGCTTTGAAGATAAAACCAGAAATGGTTTCCATTGTAGCATCTTGACAATAGACAAATATGTAAAGTTTATAAGTAGATAAGACAGTATTACTAGTTCTTCAGGGAACTGAGAGTTATAGGTTACTGATGTGTGTGTGTAAATTTCCTGATTTATCACTAGAGTGACTAACTGCTTTACAAAGCTATCCTGGTATTCATATGCCATGTACTAGGGAAACAACCAGGCCAATCTCCGTTCGATTTCATTTCTCATTTTGTTCATTTGCATATTAATCACATATTTCCTAAAGTATTATTTAGTAGACCACACCAGCACAATGGTTCCTCCAGCTTTTGGCAGGTGGTCTTACTGTACAGAAGTTATAAATGGCACATACAACCTTCCCCTCCTCCCTCCCCATTAGCATGATGCATGTTGTAGTCAGACAGTAACATTTCCATATGTACATGTGCACAAATACATTAAAAACATTTCAGAATTATATAAAATTTTACATTACATGAAGTAGAACCATAAAGATTATCCTAAGTGTAACTACAGAGAAAATGCATGCAGGGAGAGCCCAGTAAAGTACACAGCCTGTGGGGTATATAATTTTATTTTAAGTTTATATTTCCTGCAGGATAGTAACATACATCTTTTCCTACCCAGAGGCAAAATACATTTTCCAAAAACTTGGACACTGCCCACTGCATTAAGTTTAAAATGCTCCCTATGTATATAGACAGTAAAAGTAAGCAAAGAAACTTACAACACATTCCAATCTTTATCAAAAATGTTTTCAAGGCAACATTATTAAAATAATTATACCACGGTCCCTAATGTAACATCAAGCTCTAGTAGGAAGGTACAGAGAGGGCAGGAAGTTTCCATCCAGTCTGGTTTAGGTGCTCTTCTTTTCTTCACCCAGTAAATTCACGGTGGCTTTCTTGGCTGTTAGGAGGGAAAGAAATATATATCAAAACTCTTTGGAATGCAAGCTTTGTGCCTAACGTAGCTACTAGATAACAAAATTTGGATGACTCATGTTCGGGTGCGATCATGTTGGGGTTTGTGGTCTGGGCTAAGGGGGTTTCCAGGAAATGGAGAGGGTACCTCTGAGAGCACAAATCCTAAATACTTGAGCAAAATCCTTGACGGTCATCTAGCCTAGCCCCTTGTCACCTAAACTGTTTGCCCTCTGTTCTCCTTTAAGCATTAAAAGAAGCAGAGATTTCTTAAGGGTAGTATTCAAATTCTAGTTTGTATCTGTGTGCTTGCCTGTAAGATTTCACTTACCAATATATTATCAATCTGATGACAACTAGGTCATCATATTTATCCCATGGTGACAAATCACAGAAGTCCTCATTCCTAGCACTAGAAATATAGTCATCCCGGCCCCTCCCCGCCCCGCCTCCCGGCGCGGGTGGCCGAGGCGTAGCGCTGCGACCCCCGTCCCTGCGAACATGGCGCTGCGAGTGGTGCGGAGCGTGCGGGACCTGCTCTGCACCCTGCGCGCGGTCCGGTCACCCGCCGCGCCCTGCCCGCTGAGGCCCTGGCAGTTGGGGGCGGGCGCCGTCCGGACACTGCGCACGCGACCCGCTCTGCTCTCGGTGCGTAAATTCACAGAGAAACATGAATGGATAACAACAGAAAATGGTATTGGAACAGTGGGAATCAGCAATTTTGCACAGGAAGCATTGGGAGATGTCGTTTACTGTAGTCTACCTGAAGTTGGGACAAAATTGAACAAACAAGATGAGTTTGGTGCTTTGGAAAGTGTGAAAGCTGCTAGTGAACTCTATTCTCCTTTATCAGGAGAAGTAACTGAAATTAATGAAGCTCTTGCAGAAAATCCAGGACTTGTAAACAAATCTTGTTATGAAGATGGTTGGCTGATCAAGATGACACTGAGTAACCCTTCAGAACTAGATCAACTTATGAGTGAAGAAGCATATGAGAAATACATCAAATCTATTGAGGAGTGAAAATGGAACACCTAAATAAACTAGTATGAAATACCACAACCCAGCAGATTGTCTTAAATTAGTGGTGGATAGAAGACTTAGAATAGCAACTTATAGCATTACCAATGGGGAAGAAAAAAACTACTGTTAACGCTGCTAATGAAGGAAAATGTCCTTTAACTTTGTAATGATTATAGATTTTAGACTAGGCTCTAGTGTTCAGAATTCATTAAATTATCCATGGTAAAAACTAGTTTTAAAAATTACATAATTCAAAGATAATGTTGTTATTCTTAAGCCTTATATAATATTGTAACTTGCCTGGATTTGGGATGAAATACTTAATGACCTTTCCATTGGAAATAACTGGGAGTGATTAGATGACACACCATTATCTTGATGTGTTAGTGTTAGATGACACACCATTATCTTGATTTTGCAATACACTGCATTTGCTGGTGGTATTTTTATACGGTGAAGCAACAGCTTTGCAGCAAAATAATAAAATACTTCTTCGTTTAAAAAAAAAAAAAAAAAAAAAGAAATATAGTCATCCCTTGATACATGTGTTTGGGAGGGGAGGGACGGGGGGAGAGGACATTAGTTCCAGGAACCCTACAGATACCAAAATCTGTGAGTGCTCAAGCCCTGAAAGGGAATGGCATACATAGTATTTCCATATAACCTATGTGTTTCCGTACACTTTAAATCTCAGCCAGGCATAATGACTCATGCCTGTAATCCCAGCACTTTGGAAGGCTGAAGTGGGAAGATCACTTGAGGCCAGGAATTTGAGACCAGCCTGGCCAATATGAATGGTGAGACCCCCACCCCTCACCTCTATTTAAGAAAAAATTTAAAAGCCCATCTCTAGTTAAAATACCTAATGCAACATGAATGCTATATAAATTGTTGTTATACTAAATTGTTTTTAAAATCTGTATTTATACTCTTACTGTGCCACCATTCTCTCCTATGAGAAGAGTTTGCTCTAAGTCTTTGAGTTGGTGACAAGACACTACATTCATCAAGAAAATATTCTGTCCAGATGTGGTGGCTCACATCTATAATCCCAGAACTTTGAGAGGCTGAGGTAGGAGTATTCCTTGAAGCCAGGAGTTTGAGATCACCCTGGCCAAAACACAGTGAGAGCCCGTCTCTAGAGAAAAATAAGAAAAATATATTTTCTTACGTCTGCAGGAGACCAAGCCTTCCACTTTCTAATTACCAAGTGGCTGGAAATGTGCTGTAAGAACCAGTGCAGTGTGTGAGATGGAGGGGAAAGGGGTTGTCTGGAAGCCTCCAGGGCCCCCTGTGAGATTTTACAATCTGCAGCTGTTCTTGATGGAGCCCAGAGTCTTAGTGATGAGAGCCAGGGAGTCCCTTCTTGTCCAACAGCTGCCTAACAGCTGCTCTCCCTTTGCTCAATTAAAATTACCGAACCAAGTTCACAGCAAAGGAGAAACTAGTCCTTCCCTTAACTAACCCTTTGTAAAACAATTCCTAGTTAATCCAAAAGCTTTGAGAAAGTCTAAAATGTGTCAGCATGTAAATTCCTCCTAACTTATTTTAATTCTCATGCCCCTATTTAGGAATGTATCATACCAAAGTAAGACTGGATTTTAAGTATTGATATCTAAGAGAACCAAGAGGCTAGAAATGTGGGTGAAGTGAGCCGAGATCATGCCACTGCACTCCAGCCCGGGCAACTGAGTGAGACTGTTCAAAAAAAAAGAAAGCTGGCAATCCTAAAGTGGGAGGTTGTTAAGACTACAAGTTAGAAAATACCTAAAACATATTGAAGTAGACTGGATTTGTATACCCAAAAATAGGAGTCCAGAGAAGAGAGGTATGTGAGGGAGAAATGGGGAACATACCACCTCTGGGGCATCAGTGCTGCTGGAGAACTCTCTTGGGATTTTACTTCCCCGTGGTCAGTCTACCTCACAACTCCCATGTCTTAACTACCACAGAGCTCTAAAAAAAAAAACAACAAAAACCTTTCTCCAATTTCTAAAACCCTTGAGTCCCTCTGGAGCTCAAGACCCATCATCGGCAAAATCTATATCCTCACTCATTCCTCCAAATGTTTCCTTTACCTTCTTGCTCTTAGAGAAAGCTGGCTGTGCCCTGAGGACATTGCTTTCTCAAGTGGTGGCTGTCTCTTTCCTCCCATGACCCTAGTACAAATGGATCTGGTAGGTATTGTTTTTGTTCTTCATTGCCACTTTCAGAATCTCATCATCAGATTATATTATCAAGTAGCCTTCCTTTTCCCTGTCATCCCTGACTCTTGGGCTACTCTGTCTTATTTCTTGAAGATTTTAGCTCCTAACTTAATGTTCCTTTCTAACACTACTCCTGTTATTTATTTATTTATTTATTTATTTATTTATTTATTTAGAGACAGGGTCTCACTCTGTCACCCAGGCTGGAGTGCGGTGATGCCATCTCAGCTCACTGCAGCCTCGACCTCCCAGGCTCAGGTGATCCTCCCACCTCAGCCTCCTGAGTAGCTGGGACACTGGTACGCATCACCACATCTGGCTAATTTTTGTGTTTTTTTTTTTTTTTTTTTTTTTTTTGTAGAGATTGGGTTTCACCATGTTGCTCAGGCTGGTCTCAAACTTCTGAGCTCAAGCAATCCACCCACCTTGGCCTCTCAAAGTGCTGGGATTACAGGTGTGACCACTGCACCTGACCTACTACTCCTATTTTAATTATTGATGATTTTAATATCCATGTAGACATATGTGATCTTCTAATATCCTGACCTCTTAATTTCTCCCCTCCAATAACCCTTATATTCCACCCTACATATGGCACTGACTCCCAGGATACCTGTTAGTACCAATGCTACAGTCCCTCCATAATCTTGTATTAAGCATCCCACTCACCCACCATCATCTTTGTAGTGCACTTTTTTCTTTGTAGTGTGCTCCCCACCCCCCTTTTTTTGCTCATTGTAAATGATGATAAGAGTATTCCTGTTATTATCCTGATTCAGGGTTCTTCCACCACCACTTCCCATCTTACTCAGGTTAAATTCCATTGTCAAGCATTAACCACTCCACAGTCCCACTCTCACTTCATAGTTGCTGGAAATCACAACCTTCACACAACTCTCCACCTACTCTGCAGCTGTACCCATGTAGCTGAGTATGGCTGGAGAAAAACATAAACAAGAACTGGTTTCACTATAAATTCATGAACACAAATCTCAAGCATGCCTTTAACACTGCCTGGCAGTCACAGGACATTGTTCCAGTCCATTTACTCTCCGACTGTCCTAGAGGGGCCGGCACACTGCAGCTACACTCGCTTATGTAGTGTCCATGGCTGCTTTCACACTACAATGGCAGAGGAGAGTAGCTGCAACAGAGAACTGATAGCCATGAAAACATTTGTTATCCAGTGAAACCCCGTCTCTAGTAAAAAATACAAAGAACTAGCCGGGTGAGGTGGCCGGCGTCTGTAGTCCCAGCTACTTGGGAGGCTGAGGCAAGAGAATGGTGTAAACCCGGGAGGCGGAGCTTGCAGTGAGCTGAGATCCGGCCACTGCACACCAGCCTGGGCGACAGAGCGAGACTCCGTCTCAAAAAAAAAAAAAAAAAAAATTGTTATCTGGCCCTTTACAGAAAAAGTTGAGCAGTCCCTCTCCTTCCCAACTATTTCATACATTCTCTTTCCACTGTCTCCTTCCCCATCCTCTCTCAATTGGCCTTTTCTTCCTACCTTACTGAGATATTTGAAAAATGAGAAAGTCACTTCTGTAGGCTCCCATGGTCCCATGTGCTCACAGCATACCATAAACCCTGATTTCCCTGCTGTTATCATAAACTTCCAGCTCTTCTGACCAGTCCCTCTACTGGATACTGGATCCTTCCCTGGTCAAGGACAGAGCTCCAGCAATTCACCCTCTCACTCCTGTCATCATTTTTTGCTCTGTTGAATTATTCCCATTCATTTTCAAACAGGCTTTGTTTCTCTACCTTAAGAAAAAAACTTTTAAAATTTCAGGACCCTAATTCCTTCTTCCAGTTATAGTCCCATTCTTCTGCTCCCCTTTGCAGGAAACTTCTCAAAAGAAAGATCTATATTCTCTCATCCCTTTTCTCTCATTCTCTCAAATCCATTGCAATCAGGAGTTTGATACCACTCCACAAAATCTGTGTTATCAAAATCACTAGTACCTTCCTCATTGCTAAATCTGCTCATTTCTCAGTCCTTATCTTACTTGACCTGTTGACAGCAAGTAACATGATAGATCACTTCTCTTTGAAACACTTTCTGTTCTTGGACCCAAGGATACCACACACTCACCTGGCCACTCCTTATCAGTCTGCTTTGCTGGTTGCTTCTCATCTCTCCAGTCTCTAAACCTTAGACTCCCCAGCGTTAAGTCTTTGGACCTCCTCTTTCCTAACTACACTACCTTCGTGATCTCATCCAGTCTCATGTTTAATATGTATAAGCTTGTGGCCCCCAAATTTATGTCCCCAGTCCAGACCTGTTTCTTGAACTCTTGACACCTGTATCCAACTAGCTGTTTGATCCTTGTAGGTATCTAACAGACACCTCAAACAAATGTCCAGGACTGAATTCCATATCCCCCTGACCCGCCACAACCTTCCACCCCAACAAAACCTATTCTACCCAGTCATCTCCAGCTCAGTGGCAATTTTATCCTTCCATTTGTTAAGGCTAAAAAGCTTGTCCTTGCCCTTAACCCTTCTGACCCATGCCCAATCCATAAGCAAATCCCATTACTTCTACTTTTGAAATATATCAAGAATCTGATACTTCTTACCTCCTACTGCTACACAAAGAACCAAGCCACCATCGTCATCTCCAGTCAGATCACTGCAAAAACCTTTTAACTATTCCCCCAATTTCCTCCCTTACCCCCCTTCAGTCTGTTCCTAATACAGTGGCCACAGGCATCTTTTTAAAACACAGGACAGATCATTTTGCTCCTTTGGTTAAAATTCCCCAATACCTCCACATCTCACACAGAGTAGAAGCCAAAACCTTTACAGTGGCCTATCACCTGCAACCTGTCCCACCTCGTCTCCTGCACCTCTCTAGATCACTTCTTCCGTTGCTCCCACCTCAGGACTTCTGCATATGCAGCTCATTCTGGAGTATGATTCCCCATGGTTCTTTCCTTTACCATTTTTTTTTCTCTCTCTCTTTTTATTTTTTTTAGGGGGGACAGGGTTTTGCTTTGTTACCCAGGCTAGAGTGGCACAGCTCACTTGCAGCCTTGATGTGGGCCGAAGTGATCCTCCTACTTCAGCCTCCTGAGTAGCTGGGACTACAGGCTTGCGTCACAATGTCCGGCTAATTTTTTAACTTTTCTAGAGAGCGGGTCTCCATAGGAGACCCCGTCACAAACAAGCTGGTCTCAAACTCCTGGCCTCAAGTGATCCTCCTACCTTGGCCTCCCAAAGTGTTGGGATTACAGGCTGAGTCACTGTTCCTGATTCCTTTACTGCTATCGAGTCTGATTCAGTAGAGCCTTCTGGTATAGATTTCCTAAATGTCTCCATTTAGAATAATAAGCATCCCTCCAGTCCTTGGCCCCCCCCATCTTTCTACTTATTTTTTCCCTATATTATCTGCTAAATATACCATCTAATTTTCAATTTTACTGCCTATCTCTCAACTAGACTGTAAGCTTCATTAATTCAAGGAGTATGGTCTCTGGTTTGCTGGTTCACTGCCAGTGTTATGAACATGCTTGGCACATATTAAACACCTCAATAAATAAATATTTATTGAGTGAATTAATCAGAGCTGAGAGTGGACATTCTTTTGTACCCATAACAAAAATTGAACAGCATACTGAACCGATCAACCTGAACTGAATTAGGCTGGCTGTCAGGGCCTCCAAAGTACTACTTCTGTCTGGTCACCCTGCTGCTATAGCCCTGGCCAGCTAGGCCCTGCTGTTCATGGTGCCGGCCCAGAGAGGACCCAGCCAGGAGATGCTGAGTGCTGTGTGGGGGTAGGGAACCCCAAGGAGAAGGCGCTGAGGAGGACACTGAAAAACAGGGTTAGCAGCTCAAACTGCCAGAGACAGAAGGCAAGCTCAAATGAGTGACCTGAAACAGCAAGTGGTAGATTTACAACAGAACCAAAAATTTTTGCTAGACAATCAGCTTTTACAAGAGAAAATGCATGGACTCATAGTTGAGAACCGTGAGTGAAGGCAGCACTTGGGGATGGAGGCCCTGGTTACTGAAGAGGAGGCGAAAGCCAAGTTAATTCCGTCTATTTGATGCTTGACATCCCTAACTAGGCAGTGAGGGTAGACGTTAGTTGTGGTGGGGTTGGAAGTAAACATCAACTACCTTCCCAGTATGATATCCTGTTGGGCATTCTGGACAACTTACCCCCAGTAGTGTTCTTCAAATGTCCTTCCCCAGAGTCTGCCAGCCTGGAGCAGCTCCCAGAGGTCTACTCAGAAGGACCCAATTCCTAACCAGCCTCCCTTTCTCTGTCAGTGGGGACATTATCAGCCAAGCTTGAAGCTATTAATGAACTAATTAATTTTGACTACATATATGCCAAGCCCGTAGTCTGAGACAGAGAGTCAAGCTAATGTGGTAGTGAAAATCAAGGAAGCACCTCTCAGCCTCTCAGAGAAAGATCACCCGGAATTCGTGGTCTCAGTGAAGGAAGACTTTGTGGAAGATGACTTCATTCCAGACCAGGGTATCTCCAATCTACTCTCATCCAGCCACTGCCCGAAGCCATCTTCCTGTCTACTGGATGTTTACAGTGACTGTGGGTATGAGGGCTCCCCTTTCCCCTTCAGCAACATGGCCTCTCCACTTGGTGCAAACCATTCTAAGGAGGAGACTGGCCAATGAACTCTTTCCCCAGCTGGTTAGTGTCTAAGGGGTGATCTAATACTGTTGCCCTTTTCCTTGACTATTACACTGCCTGGAGGATAGCAGAGAAGCCTGCCTGTGCTTCATTCCAAAGGCCAGAGAGTCTGCAGCCCTAGAGAATTCCCTTAACGTATTTATCTGTTCAAATGTCATGGAGAACCCCAAGTATTGTCTTTTGGCATGCAGTCCAAGGTATTTGATATGTTACTATAATTCAGAACTACAGCTTTTGAGGTTGTACTTTTTCTAAAGAGTGGTAGTTTGCCCTAAATATTTATTATGTGAGGGTGATTAGAGAAGTGTCAGAGTAGACATGGAATTCATGAATGGCTATTTATCATTTCTCCTCCCCCTTTTTGGCATCCCAGGCTTGCCTCTAGTTTTAGGTCCTTTAGTTTGCTTCTGCAAGTGGAGAGAACACCTACCTGAGAGGGCTCTTTTCCCCTCATGTACAGTTCAAGTAAAGATCAAGAATTTTTTGTAAAATTATAGAAATTGACTGTGTAAATGCTTGATGGAATTGTTTCCTGCTAGTATAGCTTTTGAAAGGTGCTTTCTCCATTTATTTAAAACTACCTATGTAATTAAAAAGTATAATGCAAACAAATAAACAATTAGAAGAGATGTACTTGCATATCAATATAGGTGATTCTCTAAAATCACTGCCTACCATGGAAAGTCATTTTTCCTAATGTTCTGACTCAATGCTACATTAAATGTGGCATGGAGGAAGAGTCTTGGGAAAAGCTGAGAACTGTAAGTGTTCTCAATAGGCAAAGACTTTGTAAAGAAATCCCAGAGTAACGGTGGCATTTGGCTGAGGGGTGCTGGTAAGACAAGAAGGCCAGGAAGCCTGTTATTTAAGCCCAGTGTGTCACATCTCCTCTCACATGTGGGGCCATATTGTTCCTGAGTCTTACCTTCTTTAGTGATGGCATCTGCAGTCTCTTTGGCCTTGTCTTTAAGGTCCTTGACCACGCTGTCCATCTGGGACTCATGCTTCAGGAAGAAAGGACGGATGATGCGCTTGTAGAGCAGTTCAGCCCCATTAGAAGGGCTCGGGGCCATGCACCACAACAGGAAGCCACACTGCAGAATAAGAGCCAGCATGGGTAACAGGAGGGTGGAGGGGCACGTTCTGAGAATACACACTGTCTTTTACTATGGGGATGGGAAATGTCTCTGGTATTTTCTCCAAAGGCATTACCAGTGTTTTCTGCAGGTTAAAGGTGGGCTTTCTTTAAAAACATGATGAGTAATGAGCTGGTAAGGAAAAGCTGAGACTAAAAAACAAAGGGTAAAACACACCAGGCCGGGCGCGGTGGCTCAAGCCTGTAATCCCAGCACTTTGGGAGGCCGAGACGGGAGGATCACAAGGTCAGGAGATCGAGACCATCCTGGCTAACATGGTGAAACCCCGTCTCTACTAAAAATACAAAAAAACTAGCCGGGCAAGGTGGCGGGCACCTGTAGTCCCAGCTACTCGGGAGGCTGAGGCAGGAGAATGGCGTAAACCCGGGAGGCGGAGCTTGCAGTGAGCTGAGATCCGGCCACTGCACTCCAGCCTGGGCGACAGAGCGAGACTCCGTCTCAAAAAAAAAAAAACACCACGTCCAGGAGCTTAACTATCTTCCTAACTTGGACCACGTTTTAGTATATAGCTGTAAGAAGCTTTCATTAATCATAACTCTCAGAAATCAATTAAGAAAATATAGTACTTATCTGCATGCATAAAGCCCTATCCAGATAAGCCTAATATCTAGGAGGCTTGTGCTTGCTAGGCTTACCTTGGTAAATTTATCACATTTGTTCATCCTATTATAGAAAAAATACCTTGTCCATTCTTGAATTCTTCCTTTGGTGGAACCTCAGTTTTTGGGTAGATCTTTAGCCTTCAAGGAATCTTTACAGCTGTTCTTCATCTTTCATCTTAAATGTAGTTATTATTCCTAACTCCTTCTTTACAGCTCTACTTTGCCATTGAGATTTTTTTTTAAATTGACAAATTTCTGCCCTAATTACTTAAATAAGGATTTTTACACTATTTATGTCCAAAAATTTTTTACTGTTTATTCAAAAAATACCAACTTGCCACTTCAAGTCATCCATGCAATTTACTCCTTTTTAAGATAAAAAGGAAAAAAAAAAAAAAGAAGGGAATATTCAGAGTAATCTGCCCAATTCCCTAGAAAGTTTAATGAACAATATGCTGAGTTATTTTAGTTTAAAAGATTTTAACCACATTTTATTCCACACAGCCTAGGTGACTCTACAAAAAAAAACAGAAGTCACTTACAGAGAGATTCCAAATCAGTATTTTTTACATCTTCTCCTTAAAGTAAAAACATCTTAATTTATCATGCTTTAAATTTAAAAGGCTTAGTCCTTATGATTCCAAACCAAGGGATATACTCTGATAATCAACAAGCTATGATGCCTTTCCAAGACAGTCTTTCAAATGTTTTAGAGATACAAAGCTGATAAAAGGCGAACACTAATGACAGAGTTTTAGTTTAAAATGCACAAATAGCTCACTCCAACAGCACCGTGTTGGCTCTGAGAAATTTATACTACACTGTGAACTTGTACTACACTCTGAACTTGTACTACACTCAAAAAACAAAACCCAAGTTCTCAACAAATTAATATCGCCAGATTATTATTTTTGAGAGTCTTGCTCTGTCACCCAGGCTGGAGTGCAGTGGTATGAACATGGCTTACTGCAGCCTTGAACTCCTGGGTTCAAACAGTTTTCCCACCCCAGCCTCCCAAGTAGCTGGCATGAACCACCAGGCCTGGCTAAATTTTTATAACTTTTTTTTTGTAGAGACCAAGTCTCACAATGTTGCCCAGGCTCCCCTTATCTCAACTACAGTAAAAAGTAACTCTTGAAATGTAACCTTTGTGAATTAAAATTTGTTACAGATGCACAAGTGTTTTTAAGACAGAGACTTACTGGGCATAGTGGCATGCACCTGTAGTTCCAGTGACTTGGGACACCAAGGTGCAAGGATTGCTTGAGCCTAGGAGTTGGAGACTGACATGGTTTGGTTGTGTCTCCACCCAATCTCATCTTGTACTGTAGCTCCCATAATTCCCATGTGTTGTGGAAAGGACGAGGTGAGAGATAACTGAATCATGGGGGTGGTTTCCTGCCATGCTGTTCTCGTGGTAGTGAGTAAGTCTCACGAGATCTGATAGTTTTACAAGGAGTTTCCCCTTTCACTTGGCTCTCATTCTCTCTTGCCTGCCACTGCCATGTAAGACATCCCTTCGCTTTTCCTTCATCTTCTACCACGATTGTGAGGCCTCCACAGCCATGTGGAACTGTGAGTCAATTAAACCTCTTTCCTTCATAAATTGCCCATTCTCAGGTATGTCTTTATTAGCAGCATGAGAGCAGACTAATGCAGAGACCATCCTGGGCAACACAGCAAGAGCTCATCTCAAAAACAAAACAAAACCCAGAGACTATAGGACTAAATTTTTTATAAAACCCCAAAACTATAGCTGTATGCTTAAGAAACATACCTACCACAAAACCAAATAGGAACACTGAAAATAAAGTTATGGGAAAGATATATCAGACAAACACCAACTCCCAGAATAGCTCATTAGTAATATTAATACATACAAATTGCTTAAGGCAAAATAAGTAAATAGAATAAGGAAAGCAATTCAGCAAGAATATTAAAATTCCTGAACTTGTATATACCTTTGAAATATGTAAATTATATATAGCTTTGTATGTTTGTAATATAATATTTTTATAATTATATATTTTATATATAGCTATAGATAGCTTTCAAATATGGCTTTAAAATATGTAAATGTAAGTCAGAATTATATAGACAAATGGACACAATCTGCAATCATAGATTTTAACATTTCCATCAGAAATTGATATACTAGCCAGGCTCACACCTGTAATCCCAGCACTTTGGGAGGCTGAGGTTGGAGGATCACTTGAGCCCAAGAGTTTTGAGACTAGCCTGTGTAACATAGGGAGACCCCATCTCTATGGGCAAAAAAAAAAAAAAATTTTTTTTTTTTTTTAGATGGCGTCTTGCTCTCTCACCCAGGCTGGAGTTCCGTGGCACAATCTCAGCTCACTGCAACCTCCGCCTCCTGGATTTAAGCGATTCTCCTGTCTCAGCCTCCCGAGTAGCTGGGACTACAGACGCACACCACCATGCCTGGCTAATTTTTCTATTTCTAGTGGAGATAAGGTTTCACCATGTTGGTCAGGCTGGTCTTGAACTCCTGACCTCAAATGATCCGCCCCCATTGGCCTCCCAAAGTGCTGGGATTACAGGTGTGAGCCACTGCTCCCGGCCACAAAAAAAAAGAAAATAATTTAAAATTAGCCAGGCTTGTATGCCTGTGGTCCTCCTGGGAGGCTGAGGCAGGAGGGTGGCTTGAGCTTGGGAGGTCGAGACTGCTGTGAGCTGTGATACCACTGCTGCAATCCAGACTTGGTGAGAGAGCAAGACCCTGTCTCAAAAAGACCAAAAGAAAAAAAAAATTGATATATAAAACAACCTAGAAATTAGTAAGAATACAGAATAAAGAACACAAAATTTAACTTTTTTTTTTTTTTTTTTTAAAGACAGGGTCTCACTTTGTTACCCAGGCAGGAGTGCAGGGGCACAAATACACTATAGCCTCAACTTCCTGGGCTCAAGTGATTCTCCCGCCTCAGCCCTCCAAGTAGCTGACACCACAGGCATGCAGGCACGCATCATCACGTCTGGCTAATTATTGTACTTTTTGTAGAGACAGGGTTTCGCCATGTTGGCCAGGCTGGTCTCAAACTCCTGACCTCAAGTGATCCACCTGCCTCGGCCTCCTAAAGTGCTGGGATTACAGGTGTGAGCCACTGCACCTGGCCTAAAATCTCACTCTAAAGATATATACAGATCTCTCAACCCAACAAACAGGGATTCAGGGATTCAAAGAGTTAGTATAGTATATAGAGAGTAACAGGATGGGCTCAAAGAAACTAATTTCCAATCCCGGTTCTGCCATTTACTAGCTAAGCAAACCTTGTGCAAGTTACTTAATCACTTAAGTCTGTTTTTTCCTCTATAAAATAGGTATTGGGAATTTAAAAATCTACCCCTATAATTTTGTAAGAAAAGAAAATTACTGAGCATAGCAAGGACTTTCTCTGACCCAAGAATACTGTGTTTTCTAACAGCATCTATGAAACATTACTAACAGGAGAGCATATTAGCTTTCAGTGGGGGAAAGCAAATCCTAGAACCAAAAACATTTCAGCAAATCTTTATTTTTATTTTTTATTTTTGAGACAGAGTCTCACTCTGTCACTCAGGCTAGACTCCAGTGGCGTAATCTTGGCTCACTGCAACCTCCGCCTCCTGGGTTCAAGCAGTTCTCCTGCCTCAGCCTCCCAAGTAGCTGGGATTACAGGCACGTGCCAACATGCCCGGCTAATTTTTTAAATTTTTAGTAGAGATGAGTTTTTGCCATGTTGGTCAGGCTGGTCTCGAACTCCTGGCCTCAGGAGATCTGCCCACTTTGGCCTCCCAAAGTGCTGGGATTACAGGAGTGAGCCACCGCGCCTGGCCATAAGTAAATATTTTAGAAACTCTCCTTTTAGTACATGAAATGAAATTCAAATTTATGATATACTTAATTACAAAAAATATATAGTCTAACTGCAACATAAAGGAAAAACAAAATGAAAGTAATTTATAATATATATAAGTATGCAAACAAAACAATACTAGAAGACATCATAAAGTACTTGTAAGTAGAATCACTGACAGTGGCAGCTATGAACAGAATCTTCCATATATTCCCATAGGTTAAGAATGTCTGAGGGGCCAGGCGGTGCCGGCAAGATGGCTGCACTTGAGAAGATGACGTTTCCAGAGAAACCAAGCCACAAAAAGTACAGGGCCGCCCTGAAGAAGGAGAAACGAAAGAAATGTCGGCAGGAACTTGCTCGACTGAGAGACTCAGGACTCTCACAGGAGGAGGAGGAGGAGGACACTTTTATTGAAGAACAACAACTAGAAGAAGAGAAGCTATTGGAAAGAGAGAGGCAAAGATTACATGAGGAGTGGTTGCTGAGAGAGCAGAAGGCACAAGAAGAATTCAGAATAAAGAAGGAAAAGGAAGAGGCAGCTAAAAAATGGCAAGAACAAGAGAGAAAGTTAAAGGAACAATGGAAAGAACAGCAGAGGAAAGATAGAGAAGAGGAGGACCAGAAACGACAGAAGAAAAAAAAAGAGGAAGCTATGCAGAAGATGCTGGATCAGGCTGAAAATGAGTTAGAAAATGGTACCATATGGCAAAACCCTGAACCACCTGTGGATTTCAGAGTAATGGAGAAGGATCGAGCTAATTGTCCCTTTTACAGTAAAACAGGAGCTTGCAGATTTGGAGACAGATGTTCACGTAAACATAATTTCCCAACATCCAGTCCTACCCTTCTTATTAAGAGCATGTTTACAACGTTTGGAATGGAGCAGTGCAGGAGGGATGACTATGACCCTGACGCAAGCCTGGAGTATAGCGAGGAAGAAATCTACCAACAGTTCCTAGATTTCTATGAGGATGTGTTGCCCGAGTTCAAGAACGTGGGGAAGGTGATTCAGTTCAAGGTCAGCTGCAATTTAGAACCTCACCTGAGGGGCAATGTATATGTTCAGTACCAGTCGGAAGAAGAATGCCAAGCAGCCCTTTCTCTGTTTAATGGACGATGGTATGCAGGACGACAGCTGCAATGTGAATTCTGCCCAGTGACCCGGTGGAAAATGGCGATTTGTGGTTTATTTGAAATACAACAGTGTCCAAGAGGAAAACACTGCAACTTTCTTCATGTGTTCAGAAATCCCAACAATGAATTCTGGGAAGCTAACAGAGACATCCACTTGTCTCCAGATCAGACTGGCTCCTCCTTTGGCAAGAACTCCGAGAGGAAGGAGAGGATGGGCCACCACGACCACTACTCCAGCAGGCTGTGGGGAAGGAGAAACCCTAGTCCAGACCACTCCTACAAAAGAAATGGGGAATCTGAGAGGAAAAGGAGTAGTCACAGGGTGAAGAAATCTCACAAACACACATCAAAGAGTCGGGAGAAGCACAATTCACCAAGCAGAGGAAGAAACAGGCACCGCAGCCAGGGCCAGGGCCGCCGGAGCCAGAGCCGCAGGAGCCACCGCAGCCGGAGCCAAAGTTCCTCTAGGTCCCGAAGTCGTGGCAGGAGGAGGTCGGGTAATAGAGGCAGAACCGTTCAGAGCCCCAAATCCAAATAAACTAGTTTTGTTCTAAAAAAAAAAAAAAAAAAAGAAAAGAAAAGAAAAAAAAAGACTAGGCCAGGCGCGGTGATCCTGTAATCCTGTAATCACCTGTAATCCTGGCACTTTAGGAGGCTGAGGAGGGTGGATCACTTGAGGTCAGGAGTTTGAGACCAGCCTGGCCAATATGGCGAAACCCTGTTTCTACTAAAAATACAAAAATTCGCCAGGTATGGTGGCAGGCGTCTGTAATCCAAGCTACTTGGGAGGCTGAGGCAGGAGAATCACTTGAATCTGGAAGGTGGAGGTTGCAGTGAGTCAACATCATGCCACTTCACTGCAGCCTGGGTGACAGAGTGAGACTCTGTCTCAAAAAACAGAATTTCTGAACTAGAGGAACTATACAGCCTGCTTTCCATATCAGAGCATTCAACCCAATGTGATTCACTGCCATAATCTCCATGTTATGATTTTAAGCCAGGCTTCTCTTCACCTTTCCTATTCCTTTCATTTAAAGACTCCAAAGCTTGTTTACTGAGCACAGATCTTGGAAAACAGGATCTTCAGACTTGGGAAAGCATGACAGTAGGTGATGGAAGGGTAAAGACTCAGACTAGCATCTAGTAGTCTCACTACACATGGATAGTAATGCTATGTGCATGAATGTGCAATCATGCAAAAACTCAAATCAGCCGCCTCCACACATACAATGGTAGACTAAGACCTTCTGTTAAAAGTCCAAGCACTCCAAGGAAGCCAGTGTCTTGAGGTACCCTCAGTATGTGCAAGTAGTTACATGTTACTCTTAGTTCTCCCAGCAACTCTGCTCTAGCATGCCCTAGGCTTAGCCAGCAGCAGATCTTACTGAATTGTAAGATGTTGCCAGAGGTTCAGAACCTTGGTTTTTTGAGATACGCATTTGCATTGACCCAAAATGGAGAATTAAATAACTGTGTTTTTCACTGGCATTAGCTTTGTTTCCTTGGCCTAGTGCCAGTTAATTACAGCAGACCCTGCAAAACCACCTCTCTAGTTATTTCCCTGTGGAAGCCTTTTGGTTGTTTTGTTTTTTGTTTTGTTTTTTTTTTTTTTTTTTTTGAGACGGAGTCTTGCTCTGTTGCCAGGCGGGAGTGCAGTGACGCGATCAGCTCACTGCAACCTCCGCCTCCGGGGTTCCAGCAATTCCCCTGCCTCAATCCCTCTACGGGTGTGTGCCACCACGCCCAGCTAATTTTTTGTATTTTAGTAGAGACAGCGTTTCACCATGTTGGCCAGGATGGTCTTGATCTCCTGACCTTGTGATCCACCCACCTTGGCCTCCCAAAATGCTTAGGATTACAGGCGTGAGCCACTGCACCCAGCTGCCTTTTGGTTTTTAATATCCAAAATTCATATAATGTTTTACTGTAGTTGCTTATATAGGAAAAGCTGTACATCCCCAAAATGCAATACAAGATGATGTACAGGAAATGTCTTGAGTAACATTTTTGACAGAATATCAGAATTCCTGGTGGACATTTTGACGAATATGCGGAGCATCACAGGGGATGTGCTATGTATTCCTGCACACAAAGCAATTGTTTCTTACTATATTAACTATTTGGAGAGCAGCAAGTGTTTTTAGCATCTAACACCCTAACATGATATTTGTTATTTATATATAGGTATTCTGCTGTATTTTATTAATCCTTAGGGAATTCGTTGGGGAGTTTTACATTGACATGTAATATATTAAAATTTTTCCCACTTAACATAGTGGAAAATAAGCTCCTGCATAGAATGTACTCCTGCATAGAATATCTGATTTTCAGAAATGGATTATCGAGAGAGACATATCCATATTAAAACCAGAAGCATTAAGGTGAAGTGAAAATGACTCATTGGATTAAGACTCAGGAGAAGTGGGGCCGGGTGCAGTGGCTTATGCCTGTAATCCTAGCACTTTGGGAGGCCAAGGTAGGTGGATCACGACGTCAAGAGATCGAGACCATCCTGGCCAACATGGTGAAACCCTGTCTCTACTAAAATTAGAAAAATAGCCGAGCATGGTGGCGGGCGTCTGTAGTCCCAACCACTCAGGAGGCTGAGGCAGGAGAATCACTGGAACCCGGGAGGTGGAGGTTGCAGTGAGCCGAGATTGCACCACTCTGCTCCAACCTGGTGACACAGCCAGACTCTGTCTCAAAAAAGAAAAAAAAAGAAAAAGGAGAGGTGGGGTGTGTTTTATGACTTTAGGCAAATCAACCTAAGAGACAGTTTTCTCTTCTGCAGGGCTTTAGGAAAGTCACAAATTAATGTACTTGAAGAGAGTATACAATAGAATAGTAGTATTACCAAATCCTAAAATTCTTATTGTGGAAAATCTCTGAAATATCACCTGCCTACATAGATACTAACTCTTCAGCAATCCAGACAAGCTGATTATCTTTTCTGGATGAATTAAGTCAAGTGTCCACAGTTTTGTACCTCTTCAATGTGATTACTTTATAGGCTAGACTGCAGACTGTTAATTTACTACTTTCTGGTACTGGTACCCTCTAGCTATTGTCTTGAGACAGTAAAATAATTACTGCTGTCTAGGTACATCTTTAGCATATTCCAGTTCTGAAATGAAATCATTTTCTTATATTAAAAATAAAGTTAATTACTGTTCAACTCCCAAGGTGATATTCAGCTGCCACCTCTTACAACCCTCTCTTCTTAATCTATGTAACTATTCTACAGCCCAGGAATAGCCTGAGTTTGTTTATTTATTTATTTATTTATTTATTTATTTATTTATTTATTTATTTTTTGAGACGGAGTCTCGCTCTGTCGCCCAGGCTGGAGTGCAGTGGCACAATCTCGGCTCACTGCAAGCTCCACTCCACCTCCCAGGTTCACGCCATTCTCCTGCCTCAGCTTCCCAAGTAGCTGGGACTACAGGCACACGCCACCACGCCCGGCTAATTTTTTGTAATTTTAGTAGAGACAGGGTTTCACCATGTTAGCCAGGATGGTCTCGAACTCCTGACCTCATGATCCACCCACCTCGGCCTCCCAAAGTGCTGGGATTACAGACGTGAGCCACCACGCCCGGCCTAGCCTGAGTTTATTAAAATCACCCACAGAGATCTGGCTGTCTTTTCAGTCAAGCTGCCCTCAAAGTGCCAGCTGATGATACTCCCAAGGAGACCCACAAGCCCACTGCTGCCTGCAGTTCAGACAGAGTCCATGCTATTTTAACTGGACTCTTGGCACTATTAGCACTGACACAGTGACTCCTTAAATTACAAATTACAACAGGCCATTCTATTCCGTCTGTGCTTCTAATGCTGTCACCATCTGATTTTCCCCCAGAAAAGATACTTTCCAGGTAGGGGCATGCTTAACATGCAGTTAGGGAATGGAAAGTTAATGTCAGAAGAAAATGTACTTCAACACTGACTTCCTGATAGGCTACAATGACTTGATCAGAAACATAAGTCTAAGAAGCCTTTGCAGTGTAGCCACAGAAGAGTTACGGGCTACGTTTAAAACACTGCTCAGCATGCACAAATAAAAGCTTAGAAAGGACGTGTTAAAGGAAAGATTTCCCTGTCTTTTTGGCCCCCTATGAAGATTAAGAAGAAAAATGTTGCCAGGCATGGTGGCTCACACCTGAAATCCTAGCACTTTGAGAGGCCGAGGTGGGTGGATCACCTGAGGTCAGGAGTTCCAGACCAGCCTGGCCAACATGATGAAACCCTGACTCTATTAAAAATACAAAAATTAGCTGGGCGTGGTGGTGGGCGCCTGTAATCCCAGCTACTTGGGAGGCTGAAGCAGGAGAATGGCTTGAACCCAGGAGGCAGAGGTTGCAGTGAGCTGAGATCACGCCACTTCACTCCAGCCTGGGCAATATAGCAAAACTCCATCTCAAAAAAAAAAAAAAAATGTTGTATTCTCTGTCAGTGGGTGAAATAGCACAGGTGACAATTCAGGTCAGGACCTAATCCTGCCAGAGTTTACTCAACCTTGTTCTAAAAATAAATCTAGTCGGGCCTGGTGGCTCACACCTGTAATCTCAACACTTTAGGAGGCTGAGGCAGGGAGATCACGAGGTCACGAGTTTGAGAGCAGCCTGGCCAATATGGTGAACCCCGTCTCTACTAAAAATACAAAAATTAGCCGGGTGTGGTTGTGCACACCTGTAGTCCTAGCTACTCGGGAGGCAGAGACAGGAGAATTGCCTGAACCTGGGAAACAGAGGTTGCAGTGAGCCGAGATCATGCCACTGCACTCCGGCCTGGTCCACAAAGCAAGACTCCATCTCAAAAAATACATATAAAAAAATAAATCTAGAAAATGATTTAAATGAAGGTAAACATAGGATACAAAGATATTAATTGCAGCATTATGTATAATCACATGACAAATGTCCTAAATGTCTTTCAATTGGGAATGGGTAAATTATCAATAATAGATTAGACAGCTTGTCAAAGAATACTCAGTAACATGAGAAAATACTCATAATACTGTGTTAATTGAAAAAAGCAAGACAATTATATGTGATCTCAACCACACATATGGTTAAGACAGCAATACATATATATACACACATATATACACACACAGTTCTGTTTGTATTTATACACATAGACGAATATATTTGCACATTTTAAAAAATGGGAAGACTAAGATGTAGGATTACAAATGTTATTTTCCTCCCTACATAAAACACTTCCCAACACACACACACACACACACACACACACACACACACACACACACACACTCACACAAAAATGTAAACAGTAGGATAACAAGGACTTTGTTTTATTCACCAAAGTATCTCCCAGATGTAGAACAGAATCTGACACATGGAGGTTCTAAATAAATATCTGCTAAATAAAGGAATAAGCATATATAAATTTCATAATCAAGAAAAAACAGCTTTTAAATTTATTTTTAAACCCTCTTGCTCAAGGCCAGATATCAAAGCAAAGCTCAGAACATGCATGATCCAATTTCTACCTAAGTACATCATATATTATCTTCTCAACTAAGCTTTGATGCCTAGCCATTGGCTCCTTTTATTTTCCTCCAATCTTATAAGCTGCTTTAGAAAAATAAAAATAAAGCCAACAATATTAACTCTGCAAAAAATAAAATATTAAACATGTCCTTGGGCCGGGAGCAGTGGCTCATGCCTGTAATCCCAGCATTTTGGGATTACAAAGTCGGGCAGATCACTTGAGGTCAGGAGTTTGAGACCAGCCTGGCAAACATGGTGAAACCCCACCTCTACTAAAAATACAAACATTAGCTGTGTGTGGTGGTACGTGCCTGTAATCCCAGCTACTTCGGAGGCTGTGGCAGGAGTATCGCTAGAATTGAAGAGGCAGTGGTTGCAGTGAGCCAAGATGGCGCCACTGTACTCCAGGCTGGGTGACAGAGTGAGACTCCATCTCAGAAAACAAAAAAAAAAATCCCATGTCCTTACTTCTAAGTCTCTTTTCCACATTTCCAGTCAGCATGTGATTGCAACAGCATAGGTAAGATGGATTCTAGTCCTTAAAATTCAATACTCTCCTGAACCTTCTCCTACAGACTCTGCAGTTCAGAGGCCTCTTCTCAGTCTGTTTACTAAGTCATTCAGAATATGCCACTAATGTAGGAAGAAAGCATTTTGATTGACAGCATCATGAATTTTTAATCCTTTCAAGTATATTATCTATTTGGAATGTATGCAATAAATTCACTTTCATGAACACTATGATGCCATGCAGCTGGAGACTACTAATAGATACACATTCATTTTACCATTAGGGAAGAAAATTTGCTGCAAAGCAGTATTTTAAATGAACTTCAAAACCAAATATAAATGATTCAATGACTACCATTTATTTTGGATCTTCCCTCTACCTCTCTGTGGACTCCATTAGCAGAGGTGATTAGGAGTAGGCTAGAAGTCAAGCTTACTCACATTTTGGAAATTTGAAGTCAGGTAATACTGCAAGTAGTTCTGCTGACAAGATATTGTTCACTGCCACAAACAAGTGGGCCCAAAGCAAAAGCCAGTTTATTTCCACTAGACTGCACTGTGAGGTCCCTACCATTAGATGGATCTTATTAAAGGCTTTAAAATTATCTGAAGTTTAAATTATGTCATGTCCAAATTAAAGATTACAAGAATATTTTTATGAATGTTAAATGACTTTGAATAATAAAAACAAAAAAAAATCAAAACAAAAAAATCCAATCTTTGAAATCAACTCTTTCCACAGACCAATTTTTATTTTCTTCCATCAGTTTTGAAAGGAAAATTCTTCATTGCCTTACAAGGCATTCTGTGGTGAAGTCATTCAAAAATATAACAGAATCTATACTGAGCATGTTTTTATTTAATTTTTTAAACTTTAAAAGACATGATACTTTATATAGTGTCTTGTCTTCTTTCTTTTTTAAGCATAAATGGTGTGTACTACTGTATTTAACGTTCTATTACTTTTTTTCTTTTTCGAGACAGGGTCTCTGTCACCCAGGCTAGAGTGCAGTGGTGTCATCATAGCTTACTGTAGCCTTGAACTCCTGGGCTCAAACCCACCTCAGCCTCCAGAGTAGATGGGACCACAGGCATGCACCACCATGCCTGGCTTTTTTTTTTTTTTTTTTGGTCAACATGCTGTAATCTGGGAGCCTAACTAGTTTTTAAATTTGTGTGTGTGGAGACAGGGTCTCACCATGTTGCCCAGGCTGGTGTCAAACTCCTGGCCTCAAGCAGTCCTTCTGCCTTGGCCTCTGAGTATGCTGGGATTACAGGCAAAAGCTAGCACACCTGTCCTCTATAACTTTTCATAATTGCTAAATTATGCAAAAATTTCTGGGTCTATACATACGGATTTGTTTCATTCCATTTAACTATATGGATATACCATTAATTCAATTAACCATTTACCTGCTGATGAATATTTCAGTTTATAATGTTTACATTATGCAGTTCATATTATATATAGTTTACAACAAAAAATGCTGCCATGAAGATCTTTGTGCAGCTCTTTAATGCACAGTGACTATTTCCTTAGAATTGTTAAGAATATCATTTTTCAATTCAACAAGAAATTGTTAAAAGGTCCCTTAAAAAGATTATTCCAATTTATACCACTACCCTGTTAAGTATCCCTTATCTGAAATGCTTGGGACTAAAAGTGTTTTGGGTTTCACATTTATTCAGATTTTGGAATATGTATATTATACCAACTGAGCATACCAAATCAGAAACTCTAAAATCTAAATGCTCCAATGAGCGTTTTCTTTATCTGAGCACTCAAAAAGTTTGGGGTTTTTAAAGCATTTAGGATTTCAGATTTCAGATGTTCAGCCTGTACCACTACCTGTCTGTTTCCCTATACATTCACCAATACCAGATATCTTCAATCTTTAAAATATCTGCCAGTTTAATGAACAAAATATGGGATTTTACTATTTTAATTCACACTTCCCAGATCACTGCTGAGCTGTTTACTGGCCATTCATATTTTTTCTCTTCCATGAAATACTTTCTTTTCCCATTTTTCTTTTTCTTTTTACTTATAGAAATTGTTATGTATTCTGGATATTCCTTATTTGGTGTAAATGTTGTAAATCTATCTTCCTAGTCTGTCATTATTTTAACTTTGTTTATGCTGCCCACTGTCATAGAAATTTAATTTTTAGAAATTTTATTTAGTTGAATTTATCAAATCTTTTTCTTTGAAACTTTTGTATTTTGTCTTGCTTCTGTACCTCAAAGTTAAAAAATATTGTCCTCTACTTTTTTCTAAAACAGACGTTTCAGCATAAAAGTCCTGTCTTTGCAAGTCACTCAGGAAAACAGGTGGACACTAATTAAGGGCAGTTACTTCCCTACCCCTGCTGCTCCAACCCCTAGAGCTGTGAACTATAACCCAGGATCACTTCCTTTTGATGCTGCTTTGCTGGGATGGAGGAGGGCGGTACAGTGAAGCTTTGACCTCAGGAGCTTTTCGTGGTTAACTATGGTTCCTGTGTGCCTGAGGCCCCCCACTCCTAGGACTCATCCACCCCCTACCCAGAACTTACGAGTACTGGCACAGACTGGGACCCTCTCCATTCCAGTGCCTGATGGGATAGCTGATACTCAGATGAAAAGGAGTTTGTAGGCCAAAATAAAAAGATATTTTAAGAGTATATTTCTTTTTTGTTGTTGTTGTTGTTTTCAGAGATGGAGTCTGGCTCTGTCGCCCAGGCTGGAGTGCAGTAGCGTGATCTCGGCTCACTGCAACCTCTGCGTCGCAGATTCAAGCAGTTCTCCTGCCTCAGCCTCCCAAGTAGCTGGGACAAAGGTGCACTCTACCACACCCAGCTAATTTCGTTCGTATTTTAGTAGAGACAGGGTTTCACTGTGTTGCCCAGGCTGGTCTTGAACTCCTGAGCTCAGGCAATCTGCCCGCCTCAGCCTCCCAAAGTGCTAGGATTGCAGGCATGAGCTGCTACACTCTGCCAAGAGTACGTTTCAAAAGAAAAACAACACAATCAACTACAGGTTTTGGTCAGGAGCAAAAATATTAGAACTGCTGACCAAGAATTTTAAACTGGGGAGCGTTAACCATACTAAAAGAAATGAGAAAATATTAGCAATATGAAACAAGAAGAAAACAGAAAAGAGCCAAGCAAAAACATTAGGTGTGAACAATATAACAGCTGAAATGAAGAACACAATATATGGCAGGAATAACAGAATGGTTATGATATAATCATGGAATACAGTTGAAAATTAGATGGTCAGATTGAATCCAGGCACGATGGCTCACACCTATAATCCCAGCACACTGGGAGGCCGAGGTGCGTGGATTGCTTAAGGTCAGGAGTTCGAGAGCACCCTGGGCAACATGGTGAAACTCTGTCTCTACCAAAAAAAATACAAAAATTGGCCAAGCATGGTGGTGGGCACCTGTAATCCCTGCTACTCAGGAGGCTGAGGCAGGAGAATTGCTTGAACCCAGGAGGCAGAGGTTGCAGTAAGCCAAGATCACGCCACTGCACTCTAGCCTGGGCAACTGAGCAAGACTCCATCCCAAAAAAAGAAAAAAAGAAAAAAAAAGCTAAGACCAAAGAAAAAGAAATATATATCCATAATTACCCAGAACTGAAACTCAAGATATTACCATTTGTGATGGTGGTTGGGGTGATGGAGGTTCCTATACTTAATTTCCTATATCTAAATTTCTTTAGATAAAATTGTTTAAAAGAGTAGCCAGGTGCAGTGGCACCTGCCTATAGTCCCAGCTACTGGGGAGGCTGAGACAAGTGGCTTGCTTGAGCATTTTTTTTTTTTTTTTTTTTTTGGAGACAGGGTCTCGCTCTGTCGCCCAGGCCTGGCTTCTTGTTTATAATCTAAGACAGAGCCACAGATGTACAACATTCAAGCATTTATTCCTACTTCTTCTATACAGGTCCTGAGATGGAGTTTTAGTGGTAGGGAGAACCAACATACCTTCAGCATGTAGTAGAAGGGGAACCATGACAGGAAGATATCAGAGAAGAATTCAGCAATGCTGAACACACCATACACTACCCAATAGGTCAGCCACTGGGTATCATCTTCTTTGTTGGGACTCTCTATAGCTTTAATTCTGAAAGGCAGTACAAAAGAAAGTATATCATTTGGTAAGATATCAATGAAACATTTTCAAACACACTTTGATAACCTGTCCTCTGATACCACTGAGGAACTTAGGCACATGTAGGCACTGTGTCACTAGATGCAAGAGTACAGCTTAAAGACTGGAAGCAATGTAGATATCAGGACAAGCCATTATAACCACTTGTTTCTAGTCTCCTGGTCACCAGAGAAACCAGCACCAGCTGTCACTGCCCTGGATCTCCACCCTGCTAAAGACTCCCCGCAAATCCTAGAATATACCACTAGTGACTGGGAGCTAGAGCAATTTCCACTCCCAAGCTGGGTCCTGCCACCAGGGATATATCAGGAAGAATTCTCTCATGATAACCAGGTTCTTATGTACTTTTAATAATTGAGATATATCATGGGTGAATAGGAATTTCCCATAAAGCAACATTTGGAGCATAGGTTAGGCACTGCCCAAAATCCACAGCATATTTTATAGTAAATGGGTGAAAACAAACATCATGGTGTCTATTTAGTTCAGAATGTCTTTATCTGATCCACAGGCTATGAACTTTCCTCCTCTCCTCAGCTAATAACAGGACTTTCCCAACTCTAACTATTGCTTAAAATTCATTCTGCAAATGGATGGAAATAAATTTAAAATAATTTTCTCTTCTAAATCACAGAAATTTCCTTCAGTCCTAGGAATCCCATTATTCTAAACCTGAAGCTCCACAATTTCTTATCCTAACAGATCTGTATTTATCATAACTGAGCTGGACTGAAACAGTAAAATAAAAGAACTCTGAATCTTGTTTAGCCTATGAAACAGGTTAATTACTGAATACACATTGGCAGGGAGCTAAGCTATGAGGATGCAAAGGCATAAGAATGATACAATGGACTTTGGGGACTCACGGGAAAGGGTAGGGGCAGTGAGGGAGAAAAGACTACACATTGAGTACAGTATACCCTGCTCGGTTGATGGGTGCACCGAAATCTCAGAAATTGCCACTAAAAGACTTATCCGTGTAACCAAATGCCACCTGTTACCCAAAAACCTATTGAAATAAAAAATTTTCAGAAAACAAATACATTGGCTACTCCATAAAATCAGCTCCCCAGAGAGACAGTCAGGCTGCTAAATCATGCTCAGCCAGTCACTAAGAAAGCCCTTGTACAGTTAATTAGAAGCAGCTATGTGTGTGTTTCAGAAAATAACCAAAAGGGGGAAAAAATAGCTCAATGAGATTATTACTAATGAGGAAGACATAGGCACAAGTAATAAGCTGAATGTTGCTTTGAACTTCAAGACTAGGCAAAATTTTTATTTTTTTGAGACAGGGTCTCTTTGCACAGGCTGGAGTGCAGTTACACAATCATAGCCCACTGCAAACTCAAACTTCCGGGCTCATGTAATTCTCCTCACTTCAGCCTCCCAAACAGCTTGGACTACAGGTGCACACCACCACACCTGGCTACTTTCTAAATTTTTAATAGAGACAAGGTCTCACTGTGTTGCCCAGGCTGGTCTCGAACTTCTGGACTCAAGTAGTCCTCCTGCCTCAGCTTCCCAAAGTGCAGTTTGGTGGCTCCCACACCCAGCCTCAAATTTTTCAAAGAAATATATAAAATGAATTTAGGAGAGCTGATTATTTTAAAAAATGGCTTGTAATGTATGCACAAAGTCTACATTTTTTTTAGCTTCCTTCAGATAGAAGCTGGCTAATGTAATAGAAGGCCAAAGGAAAAGTGTAGGCAAGGATGTCAACCAAAGAACACAGTATATCCTTTATGTGTAAGATTTCTTCCCCTGCTGTGTTTCATTTGGTATAGTATGGCTTATCCAAATTTAATTGGATTTATTTAGTTATTAGTATAATAAAAATTTGTTTCCCGTAACTTCATTCTGGGCAGAGGAGATACATAGTTACATTTCACTTAAGATCTTAGTTTTGTGAACCAAAGCATCTAACAACTAAAATACCTAACCATCTAACAACTAAAATACCTAACTATGTACTTCCAAAAGAAGCAACTCTCGGGACATACATGGGAATTAAACAGTCTTTTCTAGAATATGACGTGAAAACCTCAAAATGTGATTGGACTGTCGTTATTAATCCAGTCGCTTTTAAATTATTTTGGCCACAACCCTCGGTAAGCATACATTTTACATCATGATCCAGTAAACACACATCTTCACATAAAAATATAAACTGAAATAGATGTTTCCTGAAACCATTCTGATATTTTAAATTCCATTCTATTTCATTAGTTTTCAAATGTTAGTCAAGTTGCACAAACTGAAAAACAGGAAGCCTAACGGTTCAGCTCTTTTAGGAAAAAAATTTTTTTAAAATTCTTATCTACAATATGAATTCTAAAGTCCCCATGTTAATATAGTAGAATACTATATAGTAACATTGAAAAGTAGAAATAAAAGAACTCCAAATTGAATACATACATTGATCCCAACTTTGCAGAAAACCAAGGCATATGAAAGAAGCCAGGAAAAGACCACCGAGTCTATTAAGCTAAAGAGATTTTAAAAATAGATCTTCTCATATTATTGAAGCATTTAAATATTGTTTTAATTTAAAATAGCACAATGTTCAATTTTAAAAATGTCTTTATGTGTCGCAACAATCATAAACTACTCAAAACAAGAAAAAAGGGAAGAGATGGTCAAGCTCACTCAAGAACCTGAGGTTCAAAAAAGTGAAGTGCCCCAGGTAATCATGGTGAGAGAAGAAAAAAGCTTAAAACTGAGGTTTCTGGCTGGGCACAATGGCTCAAGCCTGTAGTACCAGCACTTTGGGAGGCCGAGGTGGGCGGATCACCTGAGGTCAGGAGTTCAAGACCAGCCTGGCCAACGTGGTGAAACCCCATCTCTACTAAAAATACAAACAAAAATTAGCCGGGCGTGGTGGCACATGCCTGTAATCCCAGCTGCTTGGGAGGCAGAGGCAGGAGACTCACTTGAATCTGGGAGGCGGAGGTTGCAGTGAGCCGAGATTCCACCACTGTACTCCAGCCTAGGCAACAGAGCAAGACTCGGTCTCAAAAAACAAACAAACAAACAAACAAACAAAAAACAACTGAGGTTTTCTGAATGCTAGTTATATATCTTCTTCTTTAAAATACTGATTGATTGATTGATACAGGGTCTTGCTCTGTCACCCAGGCTGGAGTGTAGTGGCATGATCACAGCTCACTGCGGCCTCAACCTCCTGGACTCAAGTGATCCTCCTACCTCAGCCTCTCCAATAGCTGGGACTACAGGTGCACACCATCATGCCTGGCTAACTTTTGTACTTTTTTATAGAGACAGGGTTTTGCCTTGTTCCCCAGGCTGGTCTCAAACTCATGGGCTCAAGTGATCCTCCTGCCTCAGCCTCCCAAAGTACTAGGATTACAGGCATGAGCCACCATGCCCAGGCTACTTATATAACTTCTGAATAGACTTCCTTGTCCAAGTTCAGTAGACAAAAGTGATTCTCCAACAAAACACTCTACTGCCTTGTACAAATATGAATCACATTCCAAATTGGTGTAGCAGAATCAAGAGGTAGCAATTTAGGCAACATAGAGGATTCATGAAACCATAAGATATGGTCCATGCTACTAGATCCCTTGCAGTCTAGCCAAAATGGCCAAGCCATAGAATGGAGGGGTAGAAACCTAATAATTATTTAATTTAACCTTCATAATAGCCATGTAGGATAGGTATTGTTCCTGTACTTGAGTGGAAGAAACTGAGGCTTAGTGAAGAGAAATAACATGTGCAGGGAACCCAGCTACAAGTAGCAAGGATTGGTCTTATACCTAAAAGTAACTCCAAAGCCTGTGCGTTGTTCACTATCCTATGCTGTCTTACTAATTAAGAGAACAATTCAGTGGCAAGCTGGATAGTGCTTAGCAAAACGTCTGGTACAAAGTAGGCATTTAGTATTTATTGAATTAATATACATACAACAGGAGTTCATAATCTTACTTTTAGAGGGGACCCCAGAGAAAGGTTAAATTGGTCACAGAGCAGAAAAAAAGGAGGAATGGTCATAGTCTCAATGTCCAGATCCCTGGAGGTCCATTCTACCCTCCACCCTACTCACCTAGGTTTGCGATGAGGAACTATCAGAAGTGAACAGGATAGTGTTCTGAGTTGGTGTCCTAGTCCACTGGTCCCCAAACTTAGATGATCATCCACATCTATCTACAGAACTTATTAAAAATATACATGCCTGGGTCCTTCTTCAGACCTAGTGATTCAGCTGCTCTTACAAGGCTGTGCAGGTGATCGTAATGCAGAACTGTGTTTGGAAACCAGCTCAGAGTTCCAGTCTTCACAGCACCTGCCCTACTTGTTCTAAGAAAGGAAATCCAAATGGCCAGTTTGGGTATAATCAGCTGTAGCTAGAGGGCAGGTTGTCTCTTTCCAGTAATGAGTGAGAGGCCAAAAGAGAAGAAAAGTTGGACATAGAAGGCAAACTGAATAATGTCTCTCCTAAAATTAGAATAAGTCAACTCTAATATGATCTAGAACCCTCATCTGAATATCCTGAAATTTGTAAAAGGATTCAAGATAACAACACTGAAATAAAACTGTTCACTAAGACTTCAAGAACTGCATCTCAAAGCCCTGTATCTGTCTAGCTGGAACTTCACCCTGCACAGTTCCTTTCACCTCTAGCTAACCCCTAGAGGAGTTCTGGAATGACCCCATGGCAACAGGCAACAATTCCTACCACTCTCTCCACAGGCCTGGTCCACTCTTTTACAGGCTCCTCTCTCTCTAGTACCGCCTCATCCTCTGGCAGTCACACTGATCCTGGGCTCAGAAGTAACTCCCAGAAGACACACCCACATACAGCTTCTGTGGACAGACACCACAGTCTAACTGCTCTCTGCACACCTTACTGTCATATCCTCACCACTGTTCTAAAGCCTGGCCACCTAGGCCCGGTGTTGTGGCTTCCTTATTCTCTCTCCTGAGCCATGTTCTGAGGCAGCATTTTGCTTCCCCAAAGCAGGTATCAAGAGAAGCCAGGGCTGGGTGAGCAGCAGAGGCACGACTACGGTGCAGAGGATGGTTGGCAAAACTGTGGAGCAGCTGGCAGCTCTAAAATTAATTGAGCAGAATTAGGAATCACCATGTATGGAGCTGGAAGACATCTCAGAGATGAACTAGTTCAGATTCTACATTTTATATAGATAAAATGAAATTTAAAGAGAAAGGAGGTATATTAAAATGAATTTTAACTTATTAAACTAAAAGGTTACAGAGTATGTGTATGTAAAGGGCAATAGACGGTTTACATTTTGGCATATCCATACAATGAAATATACTGAAGCCTTTAGAAAGGGTATTGATAGGGAAAGATGTCCAAGATACAGTGTTGAGTGTAAAAAGTGAATTCTAATTTTTTGTTTAAAAAAAGATATGTTTTTGCATGTTTACAGACCAAGAATGATATCCAGAAAGACATGCAATACATTTCAAATTGTGTAAAGTTAATCCTGATTAACAGATTTTTACTTAAAGTCTTCGCAATGAGTATGTACTAATATTGATGAAAAAAAAGAAGGGGACGGGGGAGATTTCCTTTTGGAAAAGAATGAGCATCGACTTTTTTTGTTCTGTTGTGTTGTGTTTTGATGGAGTCTTGCTCTTGTGGCCCAGGCTGGAGTGCAGTGGCGCGATCTCAGCTCACTGCAACCTTTGCCTCCCTGGTTCAAGCAATTGTCCTGCCTCAGCCTCCTGAGTAGCTGGGATTACAGGCACCTGCCACCATGCCCAGTTAATTTTTGTGTATTTTCAGTAGAGACCGGGTTTCACCATATTGGCCAGGTTGGTCTCGAACTCCTGACCTCAGGTGATCCACCCACCTTGGCCTCCCAAAGTGCTAAGATTACAAGTGTGAGCCCGCACCCGGCTGAGCATCAGACTTTCTATAATGATTTTCTCCTATGAGACTAGTTCTCTCTGTAAGGCTTTGTTAAAAATAAACACTAAAGTGAACACCAGATATATTCATTTAAGTTATCTTTGAGAAAACAGCCAATATATTTTTTTTAGACAGAGTCTCACTCAGTTGCCCAGGCTGGAGTGCAGTGATGCAATCTCGGCTCACTGCAAGCTCTGCCTCCTGGGTTCACGCTATTCTCCTGCCTCAGCCTCCCAAGTAGCTGGGACTACAGGCGCCTGCCACCAGTCCCAGCTAATTTTTTGTATTTTTTAGTAGAGACGGGGTTTCACCGTGTTAGCCAGGACGGTCTCGATCTCCTGACCTCGTGATCCACCCACCTCAGCCTCCCAAAGTGCTGGGATTACAGGGAGATAAGAGATTAAAAAGAAAAGAGAGAGATAAGACTCTAGTTTCTTTGGCTAAGTAGCTGTTAGAGGGTTTATGTTGTTAATAAGGCTAAAAGGAGATTAGAGTTACCCATCAATTTTAACTATACCCTACTGCAAATCCCATATGCTACAGGTAGTAAGAAGTTAGCTGAAATCCCCAAATTCATGTTTGCAGGTAGTGGGAAGAAATTTGAATATGGCTGAAAACATTTTTCAGGCCCACTCTGCAATAGTAGAATGGCAGAAATTCTTTACATTGGCATTGGACTGGTACATATATGAACACAACTCATGGGCCATCCCTCATCCAGTCCACTGGGCCCCAGTAACTGGTACCAGTTCACTCCACCCTTGCTGGCCCATCTACTTGTTCACACCTTGGCTGCTATTTTCTGAAAGCAAAGGCAAGAACCAAGGATGGCCAAAGAATAGCATTAAGATGTGAAGAAAACAGGATTGAGCAGAGATGATTCTGGGCTGGTTACCAATATTCTCTCCTTCCCAAATTAAGTGTCATCATTCAGAAAACCTAAGATATTCCCTGACCCACGACACAAGTAAACTGTACATCCTCTAAGGACTTTAGTGACAACAATGTGTCAATGGATGTTCACCAATTATAAAAACCACCACTCTAACCAGGCATGATGGCTCATGCCTGTAATCCCAACCCAATCCCACTTTGGTAGACCAAGGTGGGTGGATCACTTGAGGTCAGGAGTTCAAGACCAGACTGGCCAATATGGTAAAACCCCCTCTCTACTAAAAATACAAAAATTAGCCAGGCATAGTGGTGCACGCATGTAGTCCCAGCTACTCAGGAGGCTGAGGCAGGAGAATTGCTTGAACCCAGGAGGCAGAGCTTGCAGTGAGCCGAGATCGCGCCACTGCACTCCAGCCTAGGCGACACAACAAGACTCCATCTCAAAAAAACAAAGACAAAAACATAGCCCTCTGGCAGAAAATGCTGATGATAGAGGAGGCTGTGTATGTGTAGGCGTAGTGGGTACACGGGAAATCTTTGTATCTTCTGCTCAATTTCAATGTAAACCTAAAATTGTTCTAAAAAATAAAATTCATTTAAAAAGAAAGAGAAAAAAAAAAAAAAAACTCCACTTATCACCTAGGCATTCTATAACACCAGATTTTTAAAGCTATTTTATTACCATCATGCCATTTTGGTTGTTTTGATCTGGAGAGAGTATCTGTCCCCATAAATCTAGATACCATATATATGCTAATAATTTCCAAATTTGTATCTGCTGCTCAATCTTTCCATTGTACACTGCCTGGCAGTTAAGTATTCACTGCTGAATGATGGTCACCAGCATCATCAGATTGTCATGGTAACACTGCTGCTTCAAAAATCCTATTATAGCAACCAGTCACTACCATTGCTCAAGGAAATAGCAGACACTGTACCCTGCCTATCAATTAGCCAGTTCTTCCTCTTCCTACTCACCCACAGAGCCCTGATTTTATGTACATGTACCTGGCAGATCTGCCTTGACTTAGGGAAGCTAGGCTCCTCCCCCAGGCCTAGGGGATAAATCAAAGTTAGTACAAACCCACTATGGTAATCCCATTGCTTTTTGCTAGATACTAACTTTCTTAGCCCCCTTGGAGTTAAGGATATCCATGTGACACAGTTCTGACCAACGAAACAGAAAAAGAAATACAGTAGAAGGCTTTGGGATAAAATTTTCCTCTGCTGATAAAATAAGAGGCTCACAAATAAAAGGTCTTCCAGCTTTCTGCTCTTGAAAGCCTTAGCGCTATATGGCAACAATCTTGCTATATACTGAGGAAACAGGCATGGGCAAGGAAGATTATACTCCAAGGTTGCTGGAAAAAAAGCATGGATTTCTGCTGTAGCGCATTGAAATTTCAACCTCCAGACTTCTTACATGAGGTAATTCAAGGTCATTATGTTTAGGCCACTGTAAATGGCTGCGGCTCACTGAACTGACATAAAAGGTATGCAGAATCACCGAAAGCTTTCTAAGCCAAGCTTAAGTTAGTTATCTCGGTATTGGTCAAACTGTGCTCTTCTTCTTTTGCTGAGGTTTCATCTATCAATTAATATTTCAAAATACTTACAGCTAATGCTTACTTGGAGGGAGACAGAAAAGAGACAACTTTCCATCCTGTTTTTCAAATTATTTCAGACACAATGAATCCGTCTGGAAAAATATCCACTTTTACATGTTCTTAATTCAGATCTATTTTGTTCTTACTATGCAAAATAGATCAAATGCTTTCTTATATGTGAACTGTACAACTTTTTTATATTTCTGTTTTGAGTTCTTGCTTTTAGGACCAAGTTCATATTTCTTATGCATAAGATTTAATATTAAAAAATTGTTAGTCCAAATTATACGCAATGCTTAGGAACATATATACCATTGCACCAATACAGAAGAAAACCACTAACCATATCAATATTTTTAATCTGGAAGGACAAAACTTTATTGTGTTTTATTCTTTGAATAATGATGCCTTAAGCTGATTTAAGTACAGGAAAAAAAATAATAAGTCAAGGAACAAAAAATGAAAGTAAAAAAATAAATGAAAGAAAATACTCTTTGGAAGGTTTTTCCTTAAATCAATTAAAAGCTTAATGACACAAAGTTAAAGAACTATGGCTTTGATTAAGTCAGTCTTCCTCTTTATATGTTAATAAAACTAACTGCCCTTAATTGAGCACTTACAGAATGCCTGATTTGTCCTAAACATTTGACATATATTATCCCAACTCCCCCCAACCCTATCCCCACCATTTACATATGAGAAAACTGAATTTTATAAAAGTTAAGCTGTTTGCTTAAGAGGTAATAATCAGCTCCATATATACATGCTTCTGGCTACTCACAACTAAGACACATAGGTACATACTACATGTACTTGCATGGTTCATAAGTAATTCAGTTGCTACAATTCAAACTAGCCAAATGACATAAAATTAAGTAATAGTATGTCTTCACAGCATTGACTTTATTATTCAAACTATTTACCAGAGACTGACAGTGTGAAAAAACAGCAGTTCATTAAAATATATTTATATATCCATTTATATCCATATATATTTTAATTTTATCCACATATATGGATAAAAAGCTTTAAGATGTCCTATTGGTAAAGAACAAAAAGGAATCATCTTCTGATCCATCTGTTTTATATTTTATTTCTAATGTGGTAACTTATGTTTAATAGTAAATATTCCAGAGGTTAAGATAGGTTCTTTGAAAACTGAATATGAAGAACATGGACCATAATGTTTACAATCCTTTTTGTTATGGCAGACACATAACTTGACCATCCTCCATGCCCACCATGCATGGGATTGCTTTTGGCTGTATTTATCAGAGAGTATGATGTAGGAATTCCTAGTAATTCAAAATGGTTTTCCTATTATCAGTACCTCAAATAAGAAAGAAAAAAGAATCAGACATTTTAAGACATAAACACTAGTTTGTTTCCATGCCAATAAGGAAAAGATTTTTCTCCTTCATAGAAAAAAAGAAGGTGGGAAACTATGCGTGATCAGAAAGTTACATATCTTTTTCCCTGCAGAGTATATGTGCTTTTAAAGCAAGAAAGACAACCAACAAACAGAATGAGAAAGACTAATGAAAGACCGACTGGGCGCAGTGGCTCATGCCGGTAATCCCAACACTTTGGGAGGTCAAGGCGGGTGGATCATCTGAGGTCAGGAGTTCAAGACCAGCCTGGCCAACATGGTGAAATCCCATCTCTACTAAAAAATACAAAAAAATTGGTGGCAGAGGCCTGTAATTCCAACTACTTGGGAGGCTGAGGCAGAAGAATCGCTTGAACCCGGGAGGCAGAAGTTGTAGTAAGTCGAGATTGCGCCACTGCACTCCAGCCTGGGCAAGAGGGAAACTCCAAAAAAAAAAAAGAAAGAAAGAAAAAAAAACACTACAGAGGCTGTGGAGTGAGGAAAGCTAGAGCCTGGGAGGTCAAGGCTGCAGTGAGTCATGATTACACCACTGCACTGCAGCCCGGGTGACAGAGTATGACCCTGGCTCAAAAAAACAAAAACAAAAACAAAAAAAATTAAGATGAGTCAATAGAATACCTATAATGAAGTCTAAAGAAAAAAATGCAGTCATTCAATGGTCAAATCTTTTGGTGTTTAATTACAGTGATTTCATTTACCACTGTCCACCATTTTGTTTTTAAATGCAAAATGGAAGAGTTGGTCACAGTCAAATGTAACAACATGGAATGTTGACAGGACACAGGCCGGGGAGTCAGACATCCGTACGCTTAAGACTGAATTGGTCCCAACACACCTGTGACTTATGTCAATTAACTTCAGTTTGTGGCCTTGATTTCTACATCTATTAAAGGTGGCTATCACCCTAGCAGCTTAGTCTCTAAGACCCCTTTTAGCTAACATTTTATAACTCAAAACTGAATGCATACAACTCTTTGATTTTTTTAAAACACCGTGTGTGTGTGTGTGTGTGTGTGTGTGTGTGTGTGTGTGTGTGTGCGTGCGCACACCCAGGAGTTTGAGAGCAGCCTGGGCAACATGGCAAAACCCCATCTCTAGAAAAAATACAAAAAACTAGTACACATCTGTAGTGCCAGCTACTTGAGAAGCTGAAGTGGGAAAACCACCTGAGCTTGAGAAAGTCAAGGCTGCAGTGAGCTGTGTTCATGCCACTGCACTCTGCCTGGGTGACAGACTGAGACCTGTCTCAAAAAAACACACTCAAAAAAAACAGGCTGGAGTGCAGTGTCACAATCTTAGCTCGCTGCAACCTCCACCTCCCAGGTTCAAGCGATTCTCCTGCCTCAGCCTCCCAAGTGTGTGTGTGTGTGTTTCTGAGACAGGTCTCACTCTGTCACCCAGGCCGAGTGCAGTGGCATGAACACAGCTCACTGCAGCCTTGACTTTCTCAAGCTCAGGTGATTCCCCCACTTCAGCTTCTCGAGTAGCCGGGACTACAGGCATGTACTAATGTTTTTGTATTTTTTGTAGAGATGGGGTTTTGCCATGTTGCCCAGGCTGGTCTCAAACTCAAGCAATCCACCCATCTCAGCCTCCCCGCCTGCCCCCCCAAAAATACTGTTTGAATGATTGATGGTAAAAAAGATTAATGCCAGGAGCAATGAAAGAGCAGATGCAAATCCTACTGGGACAACCCTCTGTCAATAAAACTAGTGGTTCTTGAAGTATCTGCATCAGATCAGTATCATAAAGTTTAACTTAATCTCAAGCACCCTCACAACGTAGATGGGGAACAACCTAAGCTGCCTTTTCCTAGGTAAAGGAGGGCCACCTTAGATGTGGACAGCAGTCTAGACATGTAAGTGATCCCTTAACTAAACCACCTGGTCTATGAGAGGCTGCAGGATATATATAGCAGCCACATGACTCAGAGTGACTGATAAGCTCTACTCCCTGGAATCAGGGAAGTGTGCAAGTGACAGAATGAAGTCACGGTACGTTTCTACAGCCCCCACTTATATTTCAGCTGCTACAAAAAGTAATTTCATTCACAATTTTGAAATTGTTTTAAAGCTTCTGCCATATTAATTCATATTTCCCCAAAATTAATTTTAATGTTATGAATCACCACTAAATACCTTAATATGTTACATTTGTATTTATACTTGTTTTAAATGCCATGTGAAAAAATTAAGCTGAAAACTGAGTCCTCATTCAAAGTCAGTCCTGAAAAAGAGAAGTCCAGGTCAGAAGATGAGGGAGGCTATGACAGAAAAAAGGACAAATAGACTAAATCTCCAGGGCCTTCATAAAGAGAAAAAAAAAGTTCATAAGGAATGTTCCAGAACAGAGTATTAGAAGAGCCTCCTCCACAACTGCTTTAGAGCCCAGAAACTCTGATAATGCATAAATAATTTAAATCATTCATCTTATTTGCTTTTCAAAACTTTATTTTCTTTATGACACAGGCAAGAGGGGGAACCTTAACTGAAACACTGGCTGTCATTATTCTACAAAACAGTCACAAGTTTTTATAAGGATATTTTTATTACTTTTTCATTTCTCCGCAACACTTTTGTCTTAAAAGAGTTGAGCACACTTAGCAGTAACATTAAGTGAAACAAGGACAGTAAAAAAGTTGATGAAGGTTAAATGTTTAAATGCTTAAGATTCCAGATTTAAATTAAGTAAATCAAAGATTTAAATGTTTAAGTAAATTGCTTAAGGCACAATTTGCAGAATGCCAGTTATATTTTTTATCCAAGTGCACATGGGCCAGAAGGCCACATTAGCTTGGGCTTCATACTATCCCAGAAGGCAAAGCGCAGGCATGCATTGCTCTGCTCTTCAACACTTTAACTAAGTATATATAGATCCAGAGAGAAAAGCTAGTGTAATGGGAACATAGGCAGCTTAATAGAAAATACATCTGCTCTGAAGTTCTCATGAGTAAAGAGGAACAAAACATAATTACAAATTTTCAAAAAAAAAAAAAAACCCCACAATAAAACAAATACACCCCCTACTAATGAGTCTAAGAAGAGAACTACAAATACACATCCTCCAGTACTGTTAAGGAAACAGCTCTGCTTCCAATGACTGGCTGCAAAACAGTGTCTATTCACAACTGTCATTCACACCTCGGTAACTTTCTCAAAGTCTCCTCTGGGTAATAAACCTCTTTAGGAGTCTGTCACTGCACACCTCAACAAGTAGACTGCAACTCTTTTTAACCTGTGTTCCCCAGAATGTGTCCTCCCTTTGCGTGCTGAGCATCATTTAGCTAAGAGGATGCTGTTGCTTTTACTTGTGGTTAACTGTGTTACAACTCTTGTAGATATTTTCATTGTTTTTTTTTTTTCCTTCAAATTTACTTTCTCGCCATCCCTTTCTGACCTGACCTCGATAGGGGTCATCCCCAAACATCTCCCCTTGAGATACATTGTCTCTTGAAACAGAACTAAAGGCAACGCTGCATTCCAGTGGGGATGGGATGGGAAATCCAGTTCAGTGTGCCATTTTCAGGTGGCCTTGCGCTAGTAAAACAAAGGAAGCCTCTGCTGTCATAAGTCAAAGCTATGTAACAGATAATAAGAAAAACAAATTGTTAGTAACATATTCTAACTAATGTCTACAAAACACAGTCAATGCCTATGTGTGCAGATAGATGATTTGGGATTGCAGTACCTTATTTGAGAGAGGAAAAATACACTGCACAAAGGTAATGTACTGACTGGGTCAACTGATTTTTTTAAAAAGCCTACATTTTTCAATTTTCATCTCTACACAAGGTTATGTTGTGTTTGTGGGACATTCAAAGAGCCACAAGGGAGGTAGTATAACATAATCATTAAAAGCGTGAATTTTGGAGCCAGATTCTTTGGATTTAAATACCAGTTTCATCACCTGCTAGTTGTGAGACCTTGATCAAGTTATTCAAATTCTCCTTCTGTGTTTCCTCATCTGTAAAAATGGGAATAATCATAGCACTTACATAATAGAGTTGTTCTGAGGATTAAATGAGCTATATTTGCAAAGCACTTAGACAGAGATATGTACGTATCTATTAAATAAAATGCTACACAGACTTCAGGAGCCATGCAAAGAGCTAAATGCAATATAACTCTTTACACCAGCAGCAAGTTTAAAATGGGCTGGTGAGGACACACAGAAACTAAAATGACACATCGCTGAATTGGGTATGAGATTTCGAAAGTGTTGTTAAAGATTAAATATATAGTGCTAGACTCCCATCTTGAACTCCTGGCCTCAAGCAATCCCTCTGCCTCAGTACCCCAAAGAGCTGAGATTACAGATGTGGGCCATCATGCCCAGCCCCCTAAACATATTTAATCTTTCTAACATTGGCACTAAAATATGCCTGAATGTGCTTTACATTCCTGTGTAGTAACAGGATTCCAGAACAAGCCTGGCCTCTGTGTGACCTTGGGAAACACACTCCACCTTTCTCTGTCCCTGAATTGTCATTTTAAAACTAAAGGAACTGGACTACCTGTTTGATCTTTAAGGCCCAACTCTGATAGTCCCAGGAAGGTGGCAGCCTGAATCTTAAGGAAAATATGAAATAAAAAGAGGAAAAGTAATAGACATTTTTATAGAATTTTAAACAAAAAGGTTGCTGGGTAGGACGGAAAGCAAACCTTCCCCTTTCCTTAAATAGAAGATAAAGTCATTAGAGTTTGCCTCACAATTCCATTTGTACAAAGGAGCAAGTACAGGACTAGGGCCCTGGCTCACTAGCGCCCACAGTGGAGGGACTATACCAGGAGGACTTATTCACATATGAGGGTGCAGCACAGCATACACTCTCCAGAGGGCTCTTATTTGTGCAATCCCATTAAAAGCAGGGCTGCACCAGACATTAAAGGTCATAGATTGTATGATTCCATCTACATGAAATGCTCAGAATAGGCAAACTCATAGAAACAGAATGCAGAGTAGTGGTTTCTAGGAGCTGGGTAGGAGGAATAGGGAGTGATTGGTAATGGTTTCCCTTTGGGGTGATAAAAATGTTTTGGAATTAGACAGTGGTGATGGTTACACAACTCTGTGAACATACTAGCCACTGAACTGCATACTTTAAAAGTGTTTATACAATTTATAAGTATCTAAATTATATCTTAGCAATGGAGGGAGGTCTATATAATACAGATTTCCAGTAGTCGGCCTCCTGTTATAAGTAAAAGAGGGAAGTAAGGAGATTAAGGTAATTATGTCAACAGTTCTTGAGGAAAGGAAGGCTGGAATTAGATTCTGAATTGCCTATATAGGATGGCCAAAAATTCTGGAAACTAGAAGTCAGAGATGAAAGGCCCTGTTCTCAAAGAGCTCAAAGGGAAATTATGCACATGGAAAGAACAACCAGTAGGAAGAGGTGTATACAATAAGATACTGGTTGCTCCCCAGTGAGCACTGGCCAAGTCTTCAACCATCTACATGCTCCAACGTGCAGCAGACCTTGACCAGGAGCCAGGTGCACCTGAGCTTCACTCACAGACTTCCAAAGGGAGTGAGCCATAAGAAAAGCTAGGAAGCCAAGTGAGCTTCTCCCAATTTCATCTTTGTATCCTGCAGTCTCTTGACCCAATACTGACACTACTCCCCTTCCTGTGATGGCCCAAGGAGAGGAAACAGCAAGAGAAAAGCTGAAAGGTGAGAAAGGAAGGAAATAAATTTCTGGCAATAGTTTGGCAAGATCGTGAACTCCTTACAGAGATCACAGCGACCAAAGTGACCTTAAAACATAAATCGTATTGTGTCACCCCCTATTTAAAGCCCATCCAAGGCAATCAAAAAATGCAAACTCCCTACAACCATCTGGAATGAAATGCACATTTCCACCACTGACCCTGCCTGCTGGTACCTGCACCTCTCTGGTGCCTCCCCCACCACTCTTTGCTCACACAGAGCTAAGCTGTGTGCTGCCTCAGCCTGACACACTCTTCTCCCTCTGCCTGGCTCTGCTCTTAGCTGGCCCCTTCTCATTCCTCAGGTCTTAACTCAGATAGTATCTCAGATAAATAGCTAAAGAGGGTCTTTCCTGTTATTCTCTACCAGAGCTGTTTATTTACTTTAGAGGGCTTACCACACAGTCACTAATTTGCCTATTTCTTGCCTGGGTAGACTGCTCATTCAACAAGGACAGACAGCATGACTACCTTATTTCTTGCCATATCTAAAGTGCTACCACAGTGCCACACATGTGATTGGCATTTGATTTTTGCTAAACCTGTATTTTAAAAAATAACTCTGGCTAGGGAGCATAGGAGTTATAAGAGGTATGGAGAACAGTTAAAACGAAAGTGACTGCTATGGTCTGAATGTTGTGTTCCCCCAACATCCATGTGGTGGGACCTAATACCCAATGTATTAGTATTAAATAGTGGGGCCTTTAGGAGGCAATTAAGACATGAGGGCTTCGCCGGGTGCGGTGGCTCACGCCTGTAATCCCAGTACTTTGGGAGGCTGAGCTGGGCGGATCACTTGAGGTCAGGAGTTCAAGATCAGCCTGGCCAACATGGCAAAACCCCATCTCTACTAAAAATACAAAAATTACCTGGGCATGGTAGTATAGCCCTGTAATCCCAGCTACTAGGGAAGCTGAGATAGGAGAATTGCTTGAACTCGGAGCAGGGAGGGGCAGTGGTGGGGGCTGTGGGGGATGGGGGTTGCAGTGAACTGAGATTGCGACACTGCACTCCAGCCTGGGCAACATAGAGCAAGACTCTGTCTCAAAAGAAAAAAAAAAAAAATAGGAAAAAGACATGAGAGTTCTGCCCTCATGAATGGGATTAGTGACCTTATAAAAGAGGCTTGAAGGAGCCAGTTGGCCCCTTCCATCATGTGAGGAAGTAGTAAGAAGATGCCATCTTTGAAGCAGGGAGCAAGTCCTCACCCGACATCAAATCTGCTGGTAACTTTGTCTTGGATTTCCCAGCCTCCAGAACTGGGAGCAATAAATTTCTGTTGTTTATAAATGACCCAGTCTAAGGCATTTTGTTATAGCAGCCCAAGCAGACTAAGACAATAATCATAGGTGACACTATAAGCAACATGGATTTTGATGCTACTAAAGACCACAATTTTCAAAGACTTTTTTTCTTTCTTTTGGACAATTATACAATCATATTGGTTAAGCAATGAACAGACTTGATTAGACTAATGTAACACTGACCACCTGAATATTTGCTAACGGGGGTCTGTATGCTTCATTCTGTGCACACAATCCCGTTTTTCCTTGAGTCTCCTCCATAAAGCAGAGCCTGGGGTAGGCCTCAAGGCTATATGTAGCTAGACTTTCTGGAGTATGACTAAGTGTCTGAATCAGACTAACACAGTAACAACTACTAAGTAACTGCAATTTAATTGTTCAAATTAGAACTAACTTCTAAAACATGTTTCTTCCCTTATAGCCATAGACTAAATTCTAGCATAACTAGTGACAGACACAAGCTGTAATAATGTGTTATCTGTGTCTTAGCCTCCTAGTTGAAAATTTTTTCTTCCTTTATTTTTATCCCTTGGTTGAAGAAAGTAGAGACCAATTTAATGAAGGTAAAAACCACTGGCTTTCTCGGGAAGAACTGTAGAGCAAAACAAAATTCATTTCTGGAGAGGAATAATTCCTACCTGAACGAATGGAAAAAATAAAATTGTAGAATTTAAAAACACACACACACACCGTAGAATAAAAACAACTTTGGTAATAAATTCAGATCCTAATCATAAAAATTCATTTTTAATTAGCTCAATTATATAAATGAATCACTTATATAACCAAGGAGATATATTATGGAGCATTTTTAAAGGTTTTTGTTTGTATACGAGGGTATTTCCCAAGTTTGCCTGTAATATGTGGCTTTTCAAAAAAAAAAAAAAGACAAAATTCTCCCCACTGTCTGAATTAACATAATTATGAATTAAGGAAGACCTAATTGTTGGGGTTTTACTCTCTAGGTGCATAAATATATGGTGAAATATCCATTAAAATAATTACTAGACAGAAAGCCCTGTACTTTCTGAGACCCTCCCAAAGTAAAGGCAGAACGACATAGTGGTAGCGCTTTCCTGTTAGTTGCCAAAGAGAGGAGACACTGGTCACCAGCATAATCTAATGAAAATACATTTACGCTAATCGTCAAGAGATAGGGATTAAGTTAAGGTTCCAAAATGGTGAATACTATCCCCAACCTTATGTCCAACCCCATCCCTCCCCGCCGAGCTTTCAATTTTCTCCGGAGAAATGCGGATGTGCAGTCCACTGCAGCAGCCCTGGGTGGGGGGAAAGGGAGGAAGGGAAAGGGACGGCTGCAGGGTGTGTCACTTACGAGATGTAGGCTGGGTAGCCAAATCCTATCAGGTTGCAGAGGAGAGAGGCTCCATAACCGAACACCAGGTACAAGGCCACCAGTCCGATGACACCTGGGGGCCACAAGGAGAGAAGTGAGTCGGGCAGCATGAGAAGCGTTCACGCGGGACAGCCGCCGCCCACACCGCGAGGCTGGGCCTGTTCTAGGCGTTTTCCTCCCGACTCGATTAAAGGAGAGAGAAAAACAAACCACACGAAAGCTGGGCCTACGCGTCCGCGGGGCCCTGCCTTGAAGTCTGGGGATATCAGGCAGCCCCCACCGTTGTGCCTCTCCTACCTCTCGCAGGGGGCCCCAAAGCAACCCCCGGAGGCCGGGACGCTCCGAAGCACCCACCTCCGCTCTCTTGCAGGGCCCGCCGTGCAGGGCTCTACCCAGGGAAGCTGCGCTCCGCGGGGAGCGTCCCGAGAGGCCCGGACTCCCGCACCCGCTGCAGCAGCAGCCCCCGCCCACCCGAGGGGGCGCCCCTCCCCGGGCGGAGCTCCACGGAGGGTCGGGTAGGACCGGGTACCTCCGTCACCGCGCCCGCCCGCAGGGACCCCGCCGTCCGCGCCCACCGCGTAGGACCGCAAGAATAGGGCGCCGGGCCGCGGGGCGGACACGTCAGCGCTGGTCCTTCCAGCTGCCAGCGCCCGGCGCCGCCGCTGCCCTCCAGCCCCGCGACCCTCAGCCCGGGCAGCCCCAGCGGGGTCCTCCGATGTCCACGCTTTCCGGGAGGCCAGCCTGATCCCCGAGGATGCTGCTTGTCCCGTCTGTCTCCAACTTCACCTTTCCCGAGTCCTCTCCCTGCTTCCTTCCCCAGCAGCAGGGGCAGCGGCGACCCCCGGCCACCCACCAAGCGCAATGAAGCTCCGGTTCACGCCGGTCTTGGCCTCGAGCTTGGCCAGAAGGTCAGTCATGCAGTTCTTCTCGTGCAGGAACCGGTCGAACCTCTCCCTCATGGCCGCAGACATGGCGGGGACCGTCGCGCTGCCCGAGGCTGTTCCTAGTGCCGGGTAGACTGGAGCGGGGACTGCGGCGGGGCAGTGGCAGGCGGGGACCACGGCGCGTCTACGCGTCCTCCACTCGCCTCCGCTCGCCCCGCCCGGCCGCCGCGCGCCCCTCCTCCCCTGCCCCGCTCCCGGGGAACAGCGCCACACCCTGGCGGGGGCGGGCCTGCACCTCCGCGGGCGCTGCGAGGTGGCCTGGCTGTTGACAACCCATTGCGGGGTAAAAAGGATGTGGCGTGGAGGCGTGCATTTTGTGTCTCTTGTGGGTCCCCTTCTCAAATCGGGCTGCTGCAAAAAGCAGGCGGAAAGGAGGCAGGCGTCCTTGTTGCTCCAGCCTGCAATTTAGTGAGACGAGTTTGGCACCTACATTGCTGTGCTAAACCTGCTAAGGCATTTTTGACCTAAAAAATGGAAATGTTTGAGCATCCTGAAAGAACTCTTTGGATGCAGGCCTGCTTTCACCCTCTTTGCCTTAGCTTGTCAGTTTTTCTCACCTACAGACAATCGTTGCCTTGTAAAGACCCTTGAAGAAATCCAACACATCCTCCCTGGGGTACACCTTTTCCAAGAAAGCACTGCATTAAATCTTTTCATGGTGGGCTCACGTTGGCTTGTTGTCTGTTACCGTGGCAAGTGTCCAGATTCTCTCTGTGGAGCCAATATAGTCTGCACTTCCTACACTCAAAATACTCTGAAGAAGACGGAGATTCTAAGGTCCAAGCCTTAGGGCAGGACCTCATTTTTGCTTCCTTCAGAATGAGTTGCCCATGCTCTTCCTCCACCTAAACCTAAGCTCCTGTTATCTCACCCATATGACTTCCAGATACTCCTAAAATTACTCTTCTTTACTCCTATTCTGCACACTGCTGCAAAATTTTTGTCAGAAGCTCCATATTATTATACTAACAGATTAGAGCTCCCATTCCTTAGCAGAGCATTCAATGCCCTGCCCACAACTGGCCCCCAACATTCTGTCTTGGTCCTACACAACCCCTCTGTGCTTTCAAATCTACCTAATTACCCTACTGCCTTCCACTTCTGCAAAAAGTTACCTTGCCCACTCCTAGCTTTTTCCTTTAATGCTAATTCTGCTTCCTCTTTTCTTCCTCAGCACTTCTTAGCTCAGCTTTCTCAGCTGCTCCTACCACCACCCAGCCAAATCAGTGAACAAATGAAACAACCTGTCTATTTCTGTCTTTTCACCTACAGTTAATTCTCAATGTGGCAGCCAGTATAATCTGTTTTAAAATGTGTGTCAAGTTGTGCTTTTTCTTCTCAACCCTCCAGCAGCTTCCTATCTGCCTGAAGAATGGCATCAAGGTCACAGGTGACATGGTTCATCCCTCCCCTTTCTGATGTCTTCCCTTACTGATTGCCTCCTTGCTGTGCCTCAGACAAGGTAAGCCCATTCCTGTCTCTGGGCGTTAGTTCACTTTTCTTCTGTTTCAGTGGTTCTCAAGCAGGAGCACTTCCTCTCCCCTTCCTCCTCCTGGGAGAAGGAGTAGCAATGTCTAGAGATACTTTGGTTGTGAAACAGATTGTCACACAAGGAGGGCAGGAGGTGGCAAGTGCAACTAGCATCTAGTGGGTAGAGACTAGGGGTGCTGCTAAACATACTGCAACGCACAGGACAGCCCCCACAACAAAGAATTATCCAGCCCCAAATGTCAATAATGTGACAGTCCAGAAACCCTCCTCTATCTGAAAGTATCTTTCCCCAGTTAGCCATTTAACTGTCCCCTTCCATTATTCAGGTATTTGCTCAAATGGTACCCCTAATCTCAAATTGCGACCCCCAGTGGTCTCTAGCCCCTGTCTTGCTTGATTTTTCTCCGTAGAATGTATTACTGTCTGACATTATGTTCTACTTTTTTTTTTTTTTTTTTTTTAAGACTGTCTCACTCTGTCACCTAGGCTGGAGTGCAGAGGCGTGGTCACAGCTCACCACAGCCTCGACCTCCTGCTGTGCTCAAACCATCCTCCCACCTCAGCCTCCCAAGTAGCTGGGACCGTAGCCGTGTGCCACCATGTCCAGCTAATTTTTTGTACTTTTAGTATAGATGGGGTTTCACCATGTTACCCAGGCCAGTCTTGAACTTCTGACCTCAAGTGATCTGCCCACCTTAGCCTCCCAAAGTTCTGGGATTACAGGCATGAGCCACCACCATGCCAGGCCATGTTCTAATTTTAAATTATCTTTCTTTCCTCACTAGATTATGAGCTCCATGAGGGTAGACATTTTTGCTTCAATATTTCAAGCACATTGAACAGTGCCTGGCACTTAGTAGGTGTTCAATAACTATTTGTTGAATTAATGAATGAATCAATGAACCTAACATGTGTTGTACCACCTGGTATTCCAAGCGTTACATGGACTAGTTCATTTAATCCTCACAACTGCATGAGGAAGATGCTACCTGTTTCATCCTCATTTAAGGAAAAAAAAAATGAGATCTAGTGAGGTCTCATATCACAATAAGTGGCAGAGCTAGGATTCAGAATCAGGCTCTTACCCCTATATTATATTGCTATTATGGGTTGAATTGTATTCCACCTCCCTAAAGAAGACATGTTGGAATCCTAACCTACAGAACCTCAGAGTGTGATCTTATTTGAAGATAGGGTCTTCAAAGAGGTAGTCAAATTCAAATGAACTCATTAGGGTGGACCTCAATTCAGTGTGACTGTTGTCCTTTTAAAACAGGAAATTTGGCCCAGCGTGGTGGCTCACACCTGTAATCCCAGCACTTTGGGAGGCCAAGGTGGGTGGATTACGAGGTCAGGAGATCAAGACCATCCTTGCTAACACAGTGAAACCCTGTCTCTACTAAAAATACGAAAATTTAGCTGGGTGTGGTGGCGGGCACCTGTAGTCCCAGCTACTCGGGAGGCTGAGACAGGAGAATGGTGTGAACCCGGGACGCAGAGCTTGCAGTGAGCCGAGATTGCGCCAATGTACTCCGGCCTGGGTGACAGAGTGAGACTCCATCTCAAATTAAAAAACAAAAAAAAAGGGAAATTTGGACGGAGACGGATACATCTAAAGGGAAGACTGTGAAGAGACATAAGGAGAAGATGGCCATCTACAAGCCAAGAAGAAAGTCCTGGAACAGATCCTTCCCTCACAGCCCTCACAAGGAACCAATCCTGCTGAGACCTTGATCTTGGACTTCCAGCCTCCAAAGCTGTGAGATAATATATTTCTGTTTTGTTTATTTATTTAGAGACAGGGTCTCACTGGCTCACCCAGGCTGGACTGCGGTGGTACAATCTCCACTCACTGCAACCTCCACCTCCCAGGTTCAGGTGATTCTCCCACCTCAGCCTCCCAAGTAACTGGGACTACAGGTGTGTGCCACCACGCTCAGCTAATTTTTTTTTTTTTTTTTTTTTTTTTTTTTTTTTTTTTTTTGTAGAGATAGGGTTTCACCACATTGGCCAGGCTGGTCTCAAACTCCTGACCTCAAGTGATCCCCTACCTTGGCCTTCCCAAGTGCTGTGATTACAGGCATGAGCCACCACGCCCAGCCTCAATTTCTGTTATTTAAGCCACCCAGCTTGTGAGACTGTTACAGCAGCCCTAGGAAACTAGTACAACTGCTTAGCAGAATAACTGAACTGTAAACTTCAAACCAGTTGTAAGTTTGTATAATTTCCTACAAGTTGGGGTTGTTTTTGAGTACTTAAAGTGATTCACAATTTGATTTTTTTTTTTTTTTAATTGAGATGGAGTCTGCCTCTATCACCCAGACTGGAGTCCAGTGGCATGATCTTGGCTCACTGCGACCTGAGTCTCCCAGGTTCAAATAATTCTCATGCATCAGCCTCCGGAGTAACTGGAACTACAGGTGCACACCACCACACATGGCTAGTTTTTGTGTTTTTTGTAGAGATGGGGTTTCACCATGTTGGCCAGGCTGGTCTTGAACTCCTGACCTCAAGTGATCTGCCTGCCTCAGCCTCCCAAAGTGCTGAGATTACAGGCATGAACTACTGTGCTTAGCCTCACAATTTGATTGTTTTATTTATTTATTATTTATTTATTTTAGCAAAGGAGAAAAATCCTTTTAAATTAGGTATCCAAATCAACCTAGGTTTTTGTCACTACATTTCATGCAGTGGCAACATTTGTACGACATTAACTATGCATGGAGTATCTAGAAATATACTATTCATTTGGATTTCTTCCTTTCTGTATTTTGTTTGTTTGTTTTTCGAGACAAGGTCTTATTCTGTTGTCCAAGCTGGAGTGTGGTGGCACCATCATGGCTCACTGGAGCCCTGACCTCTTGGGCTCGAGCAGTGCTCCCACCTTGACCCCGCCAAGTTCTAGGATTACAGATGTGAGCCACTGTGCCCAGCCCTTGGCTTTCTTTCTGTAAATATTGCTCTCTTTTCAGTTTTCTGTTGACATAGATTCCACATTTCTTCTTTCCTCAAGCATTCAACCAATGGTGAGGCAAAGCAGTATAGTAAGACATAGTACGTGGAGTTCTATCTCTGGATTCAGTCTGTATGAGCTAAATCCCAGCTCTACCATTTAGCTGTGTGACTTTGGGCAAGTTACATAAGCTCTCTGTGCTTCTGATCTCTCATCTGTAAAACAGGGATAAAAATAGTACCTATTTCACAGAGTTCTCATCATGATTAGGTGAGTTACTATTTGTAATGTTTTCAGAAGAGTACTTGATGCAAAATAATTGTCTAAGTAATTTAAGAAAGAAAAAAACACACAGCTAGGTGTAATTTTTTTTTTTTTTTTTTTTGAGATGAGGTCTGGCTCTGTCACCTAAACTGGAGTGCAGTGGTGCAATCTCAGCTCACTGCAACCTTTGCCTCCTAGGCTCAAGCTGTCCTCTCACCTCAGCCCCCCACGTACCTGGGACTACACACACACGCCTCCAAGCCTGGCTAATTTTTGTATTTTTTTTAGAGATGGCATTTCACCTTGTCGCCCAGGCTGATCTTGAACTCCTGAGCTCAAGCAATCCTCTCCCCTCAGCCTCCCAAGGTGCTGGGATTACAGACGTGAGCCACCATGCCCAGCCTCTAAAATCGAGATAGAGAAATATTACATTATTCTTGCCTTTAGTAAATTACAATCAGATTCGGGGAGTATGGGATCCTAATTTATCCCATCAACACTATAAACCTTAGATTCTTTCATAGAAGAGGAAAGAGATGAAGAAGATAACAAACCAGAACCCTGCCTAAAGTCTCAGACGATTCACTTACTCATGTTTACTAAATATATCCTGTGTGCCAGATGCTGTTAGATCTGGGAACCAGATAGATGAGATCTGTTTTGGAGGCTGTGAAGGTTGGCCTGGAACCGGTTGACTTTGGCAATTTCTTTTCCTTTTTTTTTTTTTTAATCCCCCAGGCTGGAGTGCAGTGGTGCGATCTTGGCTCACTGAAAGCTCCGCCTCCCAGGTTCACACGATTCTCCTGCCTCAGCCTCCAGGTACCCGCCACCATGCCCGGCTAATTTTCTTTTTTTTTTGTATTTTTAGTAGAGACGGGGTTTTGCCGTGTTAGCCAGGATGGTCTCTATCTCCTGACCTCGTGACCCATGCGCCTCGGTCTCCCAAAGTGCTGGGATTACAGGCGTGAGCCACCACGCCCAGCCAACGTTGGCAATTTCTAAGAAGGAAATTGAACTGACTTGGGATGAGGCAAATACTATTGTTATACCCTCTGTGAACTAGAGAAGAAAATTCTGCTGGATAACTCAGATCAGGCCACTTTTGTTCTACACAAACTGTTTCTTCAGGGTAAGAAAACAAGTTGATGTCATCAAACACGTTCATTCTCATTCATTTATGTTAGAAAGAAGAGGTACAGCATAATTTGCCAGGTAATCTCTTCTTTCCTTTCCCCCACCCCTGCATTTGTAGGGTGCCCTGGCATGGCACCAATGAGACAGGCAGGAGACCCTCAGCCCCTGCAGACACAGCCCTGTTGGCACATATACCCTCCCTCTGCTGTAGGAGGCTTATGATGACATGTCATCAGAATAAAAAGGGAAAAACACAGAGTAAACAAAACCTGAGACATGGACTTGCCAGACGATGGGAGGAAAATGTAGAGGCTGAATGTAATTTAAGAAAAAGCACTGAAGGAAATAAAATGTGAAAATCACCGTGTTTCATTGAATATATTTGAATTACATTTTGTTTACCTCATTTGTCCTATTCTTAAACATTTTCTACTGAAAATATGGACAAAGCATTTTATTCTATTTCTCCCCTTATCAAACAGGAAGTTGATTTTTAGAAAATTAGTGCTCACAGTTGAGAATAAACCAATGTGGAAATATCCTTTAGTTTAGCAAAGTATTTTTAATAGAGAAATTAACTACTAATATGTCATTGCTCTTGCACACAAATCTAGAGATTTTTCATCAGGTTTAAAAGTGTCCTTTATTTCCCCTTGACGTTTCTCTAATGGTACATGCACAGTGGACTAATAGGAGAAAACAAGTCACTAACAGGTTGTTTCTCTATGTTCAAGACCAGTTAGTCCAGTTCCAGATAAAGCCTGGGGTTTGGATTGCATACCAGGATGGTACAGTGTTCACTCACCCTGGGGTATGTGTCCAACCACAGAGAACAATCCACATTTGCCTCATAGCCTACAGGGTGGCATGAAGTTTTGCTTTTCTTTTCATGTAAGAGAAGGACCAGAAGGAGTCAGACAATTTTGTCCTCTTCCTTTCGTGATGAAACAGCAGGTAAATATAATTAACACGAATAAAGAAACTGACCAGGCCAGGTGCTGTGGCTCATGCCTATAATCCCAGTACTTTGGGAAGCCAAGGCAGGAGGATCTCTTAAGCCCAGAAGTTTGTGATCTCATCTCTATAAGAAAAATTTTAAACATTAGCCAGGCATGGTGGCATGCTCCTGTAGTTTCAGCTGCTGAGGAGACTAAGGCAGGAGAATGGCTTGAGCCAGCGAGGTCCAGAGTGCAGTGAGCTGTGATCACACCAGAGTGACACCCTCTTTCAAAAATAAATAAATAAAAATAAGAAAAGAAAAAGAAACTAAGCAGTTGTATTAAGTTTACATTGCTACTAAACAAATTATCCGAAACTTGATGGCTTAAAACAACACAAATTTTTTATGTTACAGTGCTCTGTGTCAATATTACTGGGTTAAAATCAAGGTACTGTCAGCAGCGCTTTGTTCCTTTTTGGAGGCTTATAGAAAGATTCATGTTTTTTTGCTCATTGGGTTGTTGCAGAATTCAGTTTGTGGTTGTAGGACTCAAGTCCCCATTTCCTTCCTCATCTTCAAAGCCACTGCCAGCAGCAGTCAAATTCCTCTCATACTTCAAATCTCTCTTCCTTTTCTTTCATCTCATCTCTCTCACCCATCTGCCTTCTACTTCCACTTTTAAGAACTCATGTGATCTGTAATCACAGCACTTTGGGAGGCCGAGGCGGGCGGATCACGAGGTCAGGAGATCGAGACCATCCTGGCTCACACGGTGAAACCCTGTCTCTACTTAAAATACAAAAAATTAGCTGGGTGTGGTGGCGGGCGCCTGTAGTCCCAGCTACTCAGGAGGCTGAGGTAGGAGAACGGCATGAATCCAGGAAGTGGAGCTTGCAGTGAGCAGAGATCGCGCCACTACACTCCATCCTGGGTGACAGAGTGAGACTCTGTCTCAAAAAAAAAAAAAAAGAACTCGTGTGATTAGATTGGGCCCACCCAGGTAATCCAGGATAATCTCCCAGATCTTTTTTTTTTTTTTTTTTTTTGAGACAGAGTCTCACTCTGTTGCCCAGGCTGGAGTGGAGTGGCGCGATCTTGGCTTACTGCAACCTCCACCTCTCGGGTTCAAGCCATTCTCCTGCCTCAGCCTCCTGAGTATCTGGGATTACAGGCATGCGCCACCCCCCGCCGCTACATATTTTTTTTGTATTTTTAGTAGAGACAGGGTTTCACCATGTTGGTCAGGCTGGTCTAGAACTCCTGACCTCGTGATCTGCCCACCTCAGCCTCCCAAAGTGCTGGGATTTCAGGTGTGAGTCACCGCGCCCGGCCAATCTCCCTGATCTTAAAGTCTACATAATCTTAATCCCATCTGCAAAGTCCCTTTTGCCATGCAAAGTAACATCTTTTCAGGCATGGATATCAGGGCATGGACATCTTTGGGTGGGGGCGAAAGTCATTATTCTGCTTACTACACTAGCCTTACATGGGGGACACATAACCAGCATCAAGTTCCCCGGAAAGAAGGAACATGTTGAGATCAGACAGCTGGTGTAAGTCCTTTCGCTCACATCAAGCGCTATCCCAGGACAGGGCACAGGGTCAAAGCACAGGCCCTGGAGCAGATACCTCGGCTCCATTACTTACTAGCTGTGCACTCTTGGGAAAGTTCTCAACCTCCAAAAGCCCCACTGTTCTCAGCCTATAAAACAAAGATAATGCCAGTATCTACCTCATATGATTTTTGGAATAAATGAGATACTCCATGTAAAGCACTTCACAGAGTGCCTATCTGAAGGACACATACATCAATGAAGTAGACACTAACAAGAGTTTTTACCCAACATTATACTATCTTATCTTGTTCCTTTGATTCAAGGATTTGGTATCTGTGAAAATCAAAATACTCTGGCAAAAATAAGAGCACATTTTCATCAATAATTTGACTATGGGAAAGAAGGAGGAAAAGAAAATATATACTGAGCACCTATTTTGTGTTAGACGATTTGTGTGTATGAAGATGCTGACAGCATATTTTGATGGAGTCAGGGTTCACTAAGTACCTGAGGATTAAAGGAGTAGTCTTTTCCAAGGTACAAAGTAGTGAAACAAAATTGCTTATTTTTCAGTCTTGTCTAGGATCCCTGGACTAACCCTTGGCCAAGTGAAAGGGACCCTCCAGGCCTACACAGATGTGGGCAAGGAATTGACCTACAAACACACGTCAGGTCAAAGTCAAGCTGTTCTCTGACAGGCGGCAAGCTGATTTATGCAGCTCTTTATCACTTTGCAGTCTCTTCATGCTTCCTGTCTCTCCTCAGTCTCTGACTTTCAGCCTTTTTTGGATGAGTTTTGGCTCACGTTCCTCTAGCTCTTGGACATCAATCATGCTGTGACCACACTGGTTGACTCAAGGACGTGTGTCTTCCTTTCACGACATAAATAACTTTTGCTTTATGATGAGTTCTGCCATGCAGTTAGGAGAGAATTACTTGACCACATAGCCTTTTGCATTTTACCCAGGATAGTCTCCCTAAAGTCCATGCTGAGGGAGATTTATAACTAGTTAGTGTTGGGGGATTTGGAATAAGGTTTTGGGAGGACAGGCTTGTTTTTGTTTTTTTCACACCATTGTTCCTAACACATCTTTATCTGTTCACAGCCATAACAAAAACACCCTACTAAAAGTGAGAATTCATTAGTCTAAAAAAATTACAATGTATACTCTCTCCAAACGGCACCACCTATTATATGCATCATCTTAACCACCTTTATAGAATTTACTGAAAGTCATTGCTTCTTCACCTGTTGGCTAAGATCAAGGGTAGAATTTACTGAAAGTCACAAGTAAGACTCTAATTTTATACTTTTTTTTTTTTTTTTTTTTTTTTACATAGAGTCTTACTCTGTTGCCCAGGCTGGAGTGCAATGGCACAATCGCAGTTCACTGCAACCTCCAATCTCCCGGGTTCAAGTAGTTCTTCTACCTCAGCCTCCTGAGTAGCTGGGATTACAGGCACATGCCACCACGCCCAGCTAAATTTTGTGATTTTAGTAGAGATGGAGTTTCACCTTGTTAGCTAGACTGGTCTCAAACTCCTGACCTCATGTGATCCACTTGCCTCGGCCTCCCAAAGTGCTGGGATTACAGACGTGAGCCACTGCCCCTGGCCTGATAGTCATTCTTATGCAAATAGTTTGGAATTGGAGACATCAATAGTGATAACTGTAACTTCTAATTTTGTACAATAGTAACTGAGTTAGTATTTAATGCAGTATACCCAGTCTATATCACATGCGTATTTGCTATGTTTATAACCCAACACACTGGCATATGAAATGGTTTAAAGGAAAAGTCTCCATTTCTGGATTCTTTGGAAATGTGATTACTTACAACCTGTCTTTAACATGTAGGAAAACCATTTTACTTTGATTATTTCATATCAAATTCACAACTTGCAAAATTAAGTGGAGGATAGGCAGTTATCTTAATAAACTAATACAGAAAACAACATTGGCTTAATTTCAGAGTAATCTTTTTAAATAAATTATTTTTGTTGTTAACTGAAACCACTTTTCCAATTTGTATTTATTCAGAGGAAAAATTTTTAAAAGTCACCTCGTAATGAAGACCAGCATCAGTTTATATGGTGTGAGTTCTTTTCATTTGTCTTAGATTGCATCTACACTGACAGAAGAAAGTAGAAAGGTAAGCAATTATCTTAGGATTGTACTAGTAAAAATTACATCAATTATATCTACTTGGTATAGACAGCCCAGGCTGTCTTTCAGCATAGGAAAATTGATCGTGGGTAGATTTTTCAGGGTGACTTAGTTTGAGACCAAGAAATAGTCGTTACTGTTTTTGTCAAGTATAAAATAGATTCCAGAATGCATACCTTTGTCCTTGAAGGCCCTTCTCTTAGTATTGGACCTAATTATTTAGATATAATTTGTTAAAGGTTTTACACTTATTTAAAGAAGGCTAATGAGTCACCAGCATTTAATATTCATTCATTCATTCACTTAACAACTATTCACTGAGCACCTACTCTCTGCTAGGCGCTGAAGATACGCCAGGAACCAATATAGATTAGGTCCACGTTTTATGGATCTCACAGATCATAACCACAGCAACATTTGCTATCTGTCATTAAGAGTTTGAAATTTTAATATCTTAACCTAATGTTTACATTTTTCTTATCACTAAAGAAAAAACTATTATCAATATATTTGACAACTGATAAACTCAGTGTGACTATGTTTTACCATATATCCTTTGTTCTCTCTTTACCAGTGACTTTGCTAGCGGTAAATTCTTTTTAACTTCATTAGGCTTTCTTTTCCCTTTCCCATAGATCCAGTAGTTGAGAGAGCACTGGCTTCATGGTTGAGTCATCATTTTGCTAAATTATATAATAAATTCATAAATACTAACAGTGGAAAAACTAAGCAGTGGAGGAAAAATCCACTGTTTATCTTCATCTCCCAGTCTCCCAGTATTTTCCCAGTGGTGTCAATTGTGAAATGTTGGACTCGTAGGAAATGGGAGACAGAGCTAGTCAATGACCTGAACAAGCATCTGATGATAATAATGTTTTTATTCTATAAGGAGACACTTAAAACTGTATAAATAGACATTTTATTGTTTTCCTCTAAATGTGTTTAACTCTAAAAATGTTTTAGTGCAAAATGTGTTAGCAGTTAGCAATTGTTTGTTATACTAGTGATCCAACATCTGTTAACAATAAGGTTCTGGCATACCATCTGTATTAGTCCATTCTCATGCTGCTATAAAGAACTGCTCAAGACTGGGTAATTTATAAAGAAAGGAGGTTTAATTGACTCACAGTTCTGTGGGGCTAGGGACACCTCAGAAAACTTACAAGTATGGCGGAAGGGGAAGCAAACACATCCTTCTTCACATGGTGGCAGGAGAGAGAATGAGAACCAGGTGAAGTGGGGAGCCCCTTATGAAACCATCAGATCTTGTGAAAACTTACTCATTATCATGAGAATAGCATGAGGGTAACCACCCCCATGATTCAATTATCTCCCACTGGGTCCCACCCATGACACGTGGGGATTATGGAAACTACAATTCAAGATGAGATTTGGGTGGGGACACAGCCAAACCATATCACCATCCCATATGAGTAATTCTGAAGAAAAGGAAGCCAGAGTAGCAGGGTAGCAGTCACCCCAAAATAACCCTGGGACTACAGCTTTGGGCAGAGCAACCCCTAGGCGAAAGCTATGAAGTGAACAGAGCTGTTTATCCATTAACTCATCTGTTCTATACCCATCTATACTGACTATGATGTTCCAATATTATGCACAAGGATGAACAAGATTTACTTCCTGCCCAAAAACATTTACACATTTTAGCTTCCTTCCTAAAGTCAGCTTCCTGAATTTTCTACACTTACATACCCATAAGGCCAGTATCCTACTGTTCTTTGGCCTCTTGATTTCCTCCTGTTATCAAAAACAGAGGCTTTTTTTTTTTTTTTTTTTTTTTTTGAGACACAGTCTCACTCTGTCGTCCAGGCTGGAGTGCAGTGGTGTGATCTTGGCTCACTGCAACCTCCACCTCCTGGGTTCAAGTGATTCTCCTGCCTCAGCCTCCCAAGTAGCTAGGATTACAGGTGCATGCCACCACACCTGGCTAATTTTTGTATTTTTATTAGAGGCAGGGTTTCACCATGTTGGTCAGGCTGGTTTCGAACTCCTGACCTCGTGGTCTGCCCACCTTGGCCTTCCAAAGTTCTGGTATTACAGGTGTGAGCCACTGCACTCGGCCAATAGCAGAGACATTTTCCCCCTGAGTGTATATAATTTCCCAAGATCCACCATTCATGGATAAGGCCAGGCTTGATTTTTGAGTCTCGAATGCTCAGTTGACTTTTAGATATGAACCCTAGATAGGAAACCAAGCTGACTACCTTTTTTTTTTTTTTTTTTTTTTGTTGGTCTTAGCATAATTAGACCAAAATCTTTTAGGCATAAGGGCACATTTCCTTTTTAGTCTCCAACTAAAGAAAAGTTTTCATGGCTTTTTAAATTTTATTATCCACGTATTTGTCCAACAAATGCTTGTTGAGTGCCTATAAAATGCCAGTCACACTGTTAAGCAAAAATAAACTTTCTTTTTTTTCCATTCACTCTGTTGCCTAGGCTGGAGTACAGTGGCTCAATCTTAGCTCACTACAACTTCTGCCTCCTGGGTTCATGCGATTCTCGTGTCTCAGCCTCCTGAGTAGCTGGGAATACAGGTGTGAGCCACCATGCCTGGCTAATTTTTGTGCTTTTAGTAAAGTCTGGTTTTCACCACATTGGCCAGGCTGGTCTTGACCTCAAGTGATCTGCCTGCCTTGGCCTTCCAGAGTGCTGGGATTACAGACATGAGTCACCACACCCAGGCAAAAAACTAAACATTTCTAATTGGCATTAGTAACACAAAACATAAAATGGATAAGTATAAATTTGACATGAATATGTGATATACTTATTTATTTATTTATTTTGAGACAGAGTCTCACTCTGTCTGTCACCTAGGCTGCAGTGCAGTGGCATGATCTTGGCTCACTGCAACCTCTGCCTCCTGGGTTCAAGTTATTCTCCTGCCTCAGCCTCCCAAGTAGCTGGGATTATAGGCACGTGCCACCACACTGGGCTAATTTTTTGTATTTTTAGTAGAGATAGGGTTTCACTATGTTAGCCAGGCTGGTCTTAAACTCCTGGCCTCAAGTGATCCTCCCGTCTCAGCCTCCCAAAGTGCTGGGATTACAGGCATCAGCCACCACACCCGGCCTGTGATGTACATATTTAAAGAAAACTATATAACCTGACTGGGGAACATAATAGTCTAAGGACATATTCATACTATAAGTAATTTTCCTCAAATGTATATGTAAGTTTAACATAATCTCAGCGTTTGGGATTTGACAGAATGATTCTAATTACCAGTAAGAATTAAACAAACATGTGAAAGGAACTAGTAACATTTCAAAATAGAAAAGTCTGAGCAAAGAGTGCCTTATCACATATGTAGCTACAGTAATTAAAACTATGGGTCCTGGTGCAGGGATGGACAAACCACAGAAATAAAATATCATATGGACAGTCCAATATATACATGAAATTAGCATGTGATATGGTTTGAATTGTCCCCTCCACAATTCAGGTGTTACCAATGTGACAGTATTAAAAGGTGGGGTCGGCTGGGCATGGTGGCTCACGCCTGTAGTCCCAACACTTTTGGAAGGCCGAGGCAGGCGAATCACCTGAGGTCGCGAGTTTGAGACCAGCCCGACCAACATGGAGAAACCCCGTCTGTACTAAAAATACAAAATTAGCCGGGCGTGGTAGCACATGCCTGTAATTTCAGCTGCTCAGGAGGCTGAGGCAGGAGAATTGCTTGAACGCGGGGGGGCAGAGGTTGTGGTGAACCAAGATCATACCACTGCACTCTAGCCTGGGCAACAAGAGTGAAACTCCATCTCCAAAAAAAAAAGTGGGGCCTTTAAGAGGTGATTAGGCCACGGTGAAGGCTCTTCCCTTGTGAATAGGATTAAGTACCCTTATAAAGCGGCTTGATGAGGGAGTCAGACCTGTTTTTTGCCCTCCCACCTTCTGCCATGTGGGGACACAGCATTCCTCCCCTCTGGAGCATGCAGTTTTCAAGGGATCATCTTGGAAGCAGAGACTGGACCCTCAGGAGAAAACAAACCTGCCAGCACGTTGATCTTGAACTTCCCAGCCATCAGGACTGTGAGAAAATAAATTTCTGTGTTTTATAAATTACCCAGTATCCAGTATTTTGTTATAGCAGCACAAATAGACTAGGACAGCATGTGAAAAAAGTGGAGGAGAATGGCAAAAAAAAAAAAAAAAAAAAAAAGCAAAAGAAACATGAATCTAAAAATTGAAAAGCAAACCTGAAAAAGTACTTTATATATGTGTACTGCAGATGGGATTAATAACTATATATAAACAGTTATCTAAGAAAAACATAAAAATTCCAAGAACAGTAGACAAAATATATGAATAGGAAAATCCACAAAATAAACAAAAATAAGAAAAAATAAATAGATAACATGCATGGGAAATATGTTCAATCTCACTTGTCATCCAAAACTGGATTAAAATAAGAACTTATTTTTGGCTGATGGGTGAAAACATAGTAAAATCGGTAATACTCAGGGCTGATGAGAGAGTACAGAAAATATATGCAAAGCTATCCTATCAACATTGTTTATAATACCAAAAGATTGGAAACATCCTTAAAGCCATTAAGCAGACAATTCATTAAACACTATACTATAGCCAAACAAGATAGTAGAGAACCATTCAAAATGATAACAAATAATGTTAATATAAAGAGCTGTTTTTTATGTGTACTATGATTACTTTCTGAAATAGTATGTGTAGTTTTTTAAAATAGATAACACAGATATATATGAAGTAAAAATTTAAAGTGTCCTCTACTTACCTGCCCTTCCCTTCCATCTCATTCCTTGTTGTTAAAAATCTGAGCCTGGGCAACATGGCAAAACCCTGTCTCTACAAAAAAATACAAACATTAGCTAGGCATGGTAGCATGCACCTGTAGTCCCACCTACTCAGGAGGCTGAGGTGGCCAGGTCACTTGAGCCTGGGAGGTCTAGGCTGCAGTGAGCGGTGTTTGCACCACTGCACTCCAGCCTGGAAGGCAGACCGAGACCCTGTCTCAAAAAAAAAAAAAAAAAAATTGGTTTGTATCCTGTCAGATAATTTTTTTTTTTTTTTTTTTTGATGGAGTTTCATTCGTTGCCCAGACTGGAGTGCAATGGCACAATCTCGGATTACCGCAACCTCTGCCTCCCAGATTCAAGTGATTCTCCTGCTCAGCCTCCCGACTAGCTGGGATTACAGGCATGTTCCACCACGCCTGGCTAATTTTGTATTTTTAGTAGAGACGGGGTTTCTCCATGTTGGTCAGGCTGGTCTTGAACTCCTGACCTCAGAGGATCCACCCACCTCAGCCTCCCAAAGTGCCAGGATTACAGGTGTGAGCCACTGTGCCCAGCCCCTGTTAGATAATTTTCTGTACAAATAAAATCATATATCCATGTGTCTACATAGGGATTTATATTTGTATCTACATATCAACATACAGGATTTTGTTGTTGCTGTTGTTGAGACAGAGTCTCGCTCTGTCGCCCAGGCTGGAGTGCAGTGGCGCGATTTCAGCTCACTGCAACCTCTGTCCTCTGGGTTCAAGCAATTCTCTGCCTCAGCCTCCCAAGTAGCTGGAATTACAGACACCCACAACCATGCCCAGCTAATTTTTGTAATTTTAGTTAGCCTCCCAAAGTGCTGGGATTACAGGCATGAGCCACTATGCCTGGCCAACATACAGGAATTTTAAATGAAATACGGGTCATACTATGTGTGTGTGTGTGTGTGTGTGTGTGTGTGTGTGTGTGTGTGTGTGTAATTAAATAACTTGCTTTTTATCTACAATATATCAAGAATATCTGTGATATATTAAATTAAAAAAATAAGTGAGGCTGAGGCAGGTGGATCACGAGGTCAGGAGATCAAGACCATCCTGGCTAACACAGTGAAACCCTGTCTCTACTAAAAATACAAAAACTTAGCCAGGCGTGGTGGTGGGCACCTGTATTCCCAGCTACTCAGGAGGCTGAGGCAGCAGAATGGCATGAACCTGGGAGGCAGAGCTTGCAGTGAGCTGAGATCGCGCCACTGCACTCCAGCCTGGGCAACAGAGCAAGACTCCAACTCAAAAAACAAACAAACAAACAAAAAAACACACATAAGTGGGGGAAGAGGGAGGGGCGTGTGTGTGTATATATGTAAGTGTGTGTATGTGTGTGTGTGTGTGTGCACGCACCTGCTGACAAAAAAGTCTGGGCAAATAGATTCCTTAGTGGAGAGAGTACTGATGGGGTTTTTTTTTGTTTTTTTGTTTTTTTGTTTTTTTGTTTTGAGTCAGAGTCTCACTCGGTCACCCAGGCTGGAGTTCAGTGACATGATTGAGGCTCACTGCAGCCTCAACCTCCCAGGCTCAGGTGATTTTCCTACTTCAGCCTCCCCAGTAGCTGGGACTACAGGCTCATAATACCACGCCTGGCTAATTTTTGTATTTTTTGTAGAGATGGGGTTTCACCCTGTTGCCTAGGCTGGTCTTGAACTCCTGAGCTCAAGTGATCTTCCTGCCTCAGCCTCCCAAAGTGTTGGGATTACAGGCATGAACCACCGCACCTGGCCAACTTTTATTTTTTTGATATATATTAATATATTCCTGTTGTTTAACTTTTGAAAATAATGAATATATATTACTTTTTAATATTACTTTTACAACCAGAATGAAATCTGTTTTCATTACAAAGGGAAAACAACCCCACAGTTCTACTGGGAAACTTGTAAGCCAGCATTTGGTTGAGGTCTCACTGATAAATGGTTAGTTATTACCCTTATGACCTCCTGCCTCTTCATAGTCTGCAAGTTAATATTAATATTCCATATTGTAAATAAAAATGTGAACTACATAAACTATATATATTTAAAGTGAATTGTGACTACATTTAGGATTTCTAGATGATATGGAGCTTGCATTTTTCTGGTTTATCGACTTGGATAGTTATTTCTATAATTACTATAATCCAGCAATAACAGGACAAATGAAAGCTACCACAGCAGGAAGGAATTAAAAACCGCAATCATTTTGTTGCCATTTTTGTTATTGCCATAGGTGGTAAGATTGATTTCCTTTTTGAATCCAAGGAACTGAGCTATAAATGACCCTTCCAGGGTGAACAGAGGGAGAACGCCTTCTATGCACAGTCAGCATTCTCTACCATCCATTCTGTTAGACTGCAGGTCAGCAAGGAAAAGGGCCTACCTGGTGTGTAGATTGAGTTGTGGCTAAACTGGGGCACCTATTTGGGCACCTCTACAGCCCCTTCAGTGTCCTTTTTCCTCTGAGGATGAATACTCTTCTATTCCCACCCTCATTTTCTTTATAATATCTGCTTTCAGAAAAAGTCTGAAATGTGATTATAATGTGCCACCACCTAAATAGGGAACAAACCTAGGGCAGTGTTGGGGCTGGAATGATCAAGTCTGGCACAGTCTCTAGACCTTGACTAAATATCTGAAGATGAGAGCTCCAAGACAACCTGCCCCTAGCCCCTATATCTATGTAGAGTCATGAATTTGTAGCTATAATAAAATATCTTACCTATAAAGTTCTGGCCCTATGGATGTGGGTGTTTTTATGCCTTTGTGAGTGTCTTCTCTTCCATGTTTGGCCTTGCTTTTTATGCCCCTATTTCTTTTTCTCTCTTCATTTCTTTTCTTTTCTCTTTACTTTTTCCTCTTAACTGGCCATAATATATTGCAAAAGCTGATTTCTTATTGACCTTATCAAGTAATTATATTTTCTATATACTTTAATAATGAAACTTGGCTGGCACTTATTTGGAGGCTAGGGGTCAACTATGTTTTATATTCCATTATCACGAATTGATATTGCATTATTCATTTATAGGGTTATTTCTCCCAATAGGGTGTAAACACCCTGAGAGCTGGGCCTTGGTCTCATTCTCTGCTGTATTCCAATGGGGTCCGCTCTGCAGCAACAGCAGACGTCCTTCATTTACCCTTTCCCAATCCCAATCCTTTCCTTTTCCCCTGAAAGTAACTACATCTTGAGTTTTATGTTCATTGCTTTCTTGCTTTCTTTATAGTTCTGTTACCCATGATGCACCTCTAAACTCTGATGCTTAATTTACCTTCTAACTATATACATCTTTTAGGTCTCTTCTACTCTACCCCTTCAATCCCCTTTGCTCCACCTTTTTCTGCTTATTTCTGAAAGAAACTGGGTTGTTTTATTTGACTTGTAGAGTTTCCCACATCTGTATTTTGCTGATTGCATTCCTATGTAATTTACACTTGTCTGTCTTCTGTATTTTCTATAAATTGGTAGTGAGATTATGGGCTTAATCAGATTCAGGTACAATTTTCAGGCTAGACTTCTTTGTAGGTGACTTGTAGAAAATATGTAATAACTGTCTCTCTCTCTGTGATGTTGGCAACCATTGATCCATTAATTCATCAGGAATTGAAAACTTCTCTACTTCTACTTGCTTACTTTGTAGAGAAAAGACAATAAATGCCTAATGAAAGTGCATCTTTAGGTATACAAAATATATAAAACAAATATTTACAAATAAGAGCACTTACTAACCATAGACCTACAGTGAAAGATCTACTAAAAGACACACTTCAGTTAGAAGAACAGTAAACCCAGGGAGAAAAAATTAAATGTAAGCAAAAATGAAGAGCATAGAAATCGATAAATTAAGTTGGTAAGCACAATTAACTATCAATATAAAAAATAATTTGAGGGTTAAAAATAATGTGGGGGCCAGGCGCGGTGGCTCACGCCTGTAATTGCAGCACTTAGGGAGGCTAAGGTGGGCAGATCACCTGAGGCCAGGAATTTGAGACTAGCCTGGCCAACATGGCAAAAACCCATCTCTACTAAAAATACAAAAATTAGCTGGGCATGATGACATATACCTGTAATTCCAGATACTCGGGAGGCTGAGGCAGGAGAATTGCTTGAACCGGGAGGTGGAGGTTGCAGTGAGCTGAGATTGCACCATTGCACTCCAGCCTGGGTGACAAGAGTAAAACTCCATCTAAATAAATAAATAAATAAATAAATAAATAAATAAAAACAATAATGTAAGAGTACTTACTAGGTAATTAAAGCTTATTTAGCTTTGTGTCTTTTTCAAGAGAATCAAAAAATACTGTGTATGTAACTGGAGACTTTATAGGAAAAATGTAGAGATAAATATTCATGTTAAAAAAATAAAAATGCTACACATAGCTTTAAAACCAACAAAGAAGGAAAGAAGAATATAGAAAACTTGATCAGTCCCAAAGAAGTGAGAGGAATAAAAAGAGAAAAAGAGAAAAAGAAAAAGGATAGTATAGCAAAGACCTAAATAAGATGGTAAAAATAAATTTAAATATACCAGGATGACTAACTATATAAGTTAATTAAGTAGAATTCATTTACTAATAGATAAAAATCATCTCATTTGATTAACAAGCAAGCAAACAATAGTGTAAGTAGTTCAAGGAGCCCATTTAAAAACATCCAGAAATTTCAAAATAAAAGTAAAGAAAAAATAACAATCAAATACAAATTTAAAAAAAAGAGAATGCAGAAATGCTAATAACATATAGTGGAATTAACAGCAAACACATAGAATCATTTTTCTTTTTTTTTTTTTTTTTTTTTTTTTTTTTTTTTTTGAGACAGAGTCTCGCTCTGTCACCCAGGCTGGGGTGCAGTGGCACTATCTCGGCTCACTGCAACGTCCGCCTCCCAGGCTCAAGTGATTCTAATGCCTCCGTCTCCCAAGTAGCTAGGATTACAGGCACCCGCCACCACGCCTGGCTAATTTTTGTATTTTTAGTAGAGATGGGTTTTTGCCATGTTGGCCAGGATGGTCTCAAACTCATGACCTCAAGTGATCCCCCCCAATTCAGCCTCCCAAAGCGCTGGGATTACAGGCATGAGTCACAAATAAAATTTAAGATGAAAAGCATCATTTGGGGTAAAAATGAAAACTTTTTAAATGATAGGATAATTTAAGTCAGGCGTGGTGGTTCATGCCTGTAATCCCAGCACTTTGGGAGGCTGAGGTGTTCGGATTGCTAGAGTTCAGCAGTTCGAGACCAGCCTGGGCAACGTGACAAAACTCCATCTCTACAAAAAGTACAAAAATTAGCCAAGCGTGGTGGCGGGTGCCTTTAATTCCAGCTACTTTAGAGGCTGAGGTGGGAGGATTGTTTGAGCCCAGGATGCAGAGGTTGCAGTGAGCTGTGATCAAGCCACTTCACTCCAGCCTGGAGGACAAAGCGAGACTTTGTCTCAAAAAAAAAAAAAAAAAAAAAAAAAAGAAAGGAAAGGAAAGGCTAAAGGAAAGGCAGGGCAGGTCAGGGCAGGGCAGGGCAGGGAAGGGAAACTTAGTATGAACCAGCACATCCCCAGCTGTGGTGGCTACAGGAAGAAACTCCTGTTTGAGAAAAGCAGAGGGAAAAATAAAGGGGACTTTGTCTTGCACCTTAGGTACCATCTTGGCCACAGTGGGTGTATAGTAAATAAGAAGGCTCTTAGAGTCCCTGAGTCCAGGCCTAGGCTGTTGGACAGCATTTCTGGACCCACCCTGGGCCAGAGGGGAGCCTACTGCCCTGAAGGCTGTTTTTGTTTGTCTGTTTGTTTTGTTTGCTTGTTTGTTTGTTTGTTTTGAGATGGAGTCTCACTCTGTCGCCCAGGCTAGAGTGCAGTGGCGCAATCCCTGTTCACCGCAACCTCCACCTCCTGAGTTTAAGCCATTCCCCTGCCTCAGCCTCCTGCGTAGCTTGGATTACAGGTGCCCAACACCACAGCCAGCTAATTTTTGTGTTTTTAGCAGAGATGGGGTTTAACCATGTTGGCCAGGCTGGTCTCAAACTCCTGACCTCAAGTGATCCGCCCACCTCAGCCTCCCAAAGTGCTGGGATTACAGGCGTGAGCCACTGCGCCCAGTCAAATTATGGTATAGTCATTCAGTACATTTCTAGTGGTCACCAATATTTCTTTTCTTTTTCTTTCTTCTTTCTTTTCTTTGTATTTTGAGACAGGGTCTTGCTCTTTCACGCAGACTGGAGTACAGTGGTGCGTTCACGGCTCATTGCAACCTCTGCCTCCCAGTCTCAAATGATCCTCCCACCTCAGCCTTCTGAGTAGCTGGGACTACAGGCATGAGCCACCACACCCGGCTAATTTTTTTTGTATTTTTTGTAGAGATGAGGTTTTGCCATGTCGCCCAGGAGGGTCTTGAACTTCTGGATTGAAGCAATCCGCCTGTCTCGGCCTCCCAAGGTGCTGGGATTATAGGCGACAGCCACCGCACCAGGGCACTGGTCACCAATATTTCTCTATTACTTCTTCTGAGTACATGGAATATACATGTCTTCCCCTTTGAGGTTTAGCTTACCAATGTGATTTGCTTTGGCCCCTGAAATTTGAGGAACATTTTAGCAACCCATTGAGATTCTCCATGCTTTCTTCTGCTGCAGCAATTGTAGAAACACATATTGGGTTGGAGGCCCATGAAATGCTAAGCATTCCAGACCACTGATAGAGGACAACAGATTTCACATGCACAAGAGGTAAACTTGTGTTCTGTTAAGCCACTGAGGTTTTGGTGGTGTTTATCACAGCATAACCTACATCATTTTGATTGATACTGTATACTGTGCAGTCAGTAAAATAAGTGTATGACATATATATATATGTAATGAAATGGAAAATGTCTAAGGTATATTAATAATAAACAAGGGACATAGCTATATAGAAATATTCTATTTGTAATTTTTTTTCAAAAAAGTTATCTATAGAAAAATAAAGACTGAGGAACTCTTCCAAATTAAAGGGACCTAAAGAGGCTGACAAATAAATGTAGTATAAATCTTGGATTGGATCTCGGACTAAAAAAAGTTTTTTCTCTTTTGCTGTAAAATATGCAAGTAGAGGCTAGGTGAGGTAGCTCACGCCTGTAATCCCAGCACTTTGGGAGGCCGAGGTGGGTGGATCACAAGGTCAAGAGATGGAGACCATCTTGGCCAACATGGTGAAACCCCATCTCTACTAAAAATACAAAAATTAGCTGGGCGTAGTGGCATGCACCTGTAATCCCAGCTACTTGGAAGGCTGAGACAGGAGAATCACTTGAACCCAGAAGGTGGAGGTTGCAGTGAGCTGAGATTGCACCACTGCACTCCAGTCTGGTGACAGAGTGAGACTCCATCTCAAAAAAATAAATAAATAAAATAAATTTAAAAATGCTAGTAGAGTAGTGAAATTTTAATAAGGTCTGTAGATTAGGTAATATTACATTGATGTTAATTTCTTGATTTTTATACTTGTGCTTTGGTTATATAGGAAAATGTCTTTGTTTTTAGGAAACACACTGATGTATTTAGTGGTAAAGTGGCATCATATTTGCAAGTCAATCTCAAATTGTTCAGAAAAAAATATGTAGAGAGAAAGGATAATAAAACTAAAATAGTAAAATGCTAATATTTGAGGAGTCTGGGTGAAGGGTATGTTTTTTGTGCTATTTTTGTCATTTTTCTGTAAGTCTGAAATTATTTCAAAACAAAACCCAAAAAATCTTTCTACATACATATATGTGCTTATGTATGCTTAGACTTTTTTTAAACTATAGGATATGGTTATCTTTGGGTAGGTAAATGGGTAGATGAAACTGAAGTCATGGGGCTGAAAGCAGACTTTTACTTTTCTTTGGGTACTCTTGTATTCCACTTGAATTCCCTAGAGATAATAAACGTTTGTTGTGTTCAGGCACAAAGTTTTGAGGTGATTTGTTTTGTAGTAGTAGATAATAGATATAGTAGTAGATATAGATAATATACCAGATGACTCCCCGCAAAATATAAACTGTTGTCGGAGAAAGACAACAACCTAAACCACAGCCAAAAGAGTAAGAGAATTTATCAAGATTCAATTTATAGCAAGAAACAGAATTTCTGGAAACATTAAGCATAGGTTTCTAATTTTATAATTTAGTAGATAAATTTTAAATAAAGGGTGGTAACGGTGAAAACTGAATTGGTGGTCTAGAAAATTAAGTGGAAGTAAGATTTCAAAACACAGGGAAAAATAGTAGAAAAAAGATTTAAAAATACAGAGAGGAAATAAGCAATAGAAGTGGTGAAAAAATACAAAAGACTTGGAAGATAGATAGCGAAGATGCAACATGTAAATATGGTTATCAGAGGCAGAAAAGAAACAAATGGAGGAGAGCAATAATTATACAAAAAAGAAGGAAATGTATCTGAGTTAAAGAACAATTTGAATTAAAAGATTAAAGGTTTAACTGAGTTTCAGTTAGTTGTTTTTGTTTGTTTGTTTGTTTGGAGACAAGCTCTCACTCTATCATCCAGGCTGGAGTGCAGTGGCTCGAATATGGATCACTGCAGCCTCAACCTTCTGGTCTCAAGGGATCCTCCTGCCTCAGCCTCCCCTACAGCTGGGACCATAGGTGCGTGCTACCGCACCTGACTAATCTTTTTTATTTTCTGCAGAGATGGAATCTCATTATGTTACCCAGGCTGGTCTCAAACCCCTGGGCTCAAGTGATCCTCCCACCTCAGCCTCACAAAGTGCTGGGATTACAGGCATGAGCCACTGTGCCCAGCTTTCAGTCAGAGTGATAAAAAATAATGGCAACAATGACAACAATGTATACCTCCATAGAGGCATATTCTGGTAAAAATCTAGAACTCCAAGAATCAAAAGTAATAATCTTATAATCTGTTGGATATAGAGATAACATTAGTCTAAAAGGAAAAATATCAGCCCGGCTTCACTTTTCTCATCAAAAACCTGAAGCTAGAGAAAGTGAAGTAAAATTCACGGACTACAGAAAGAACAAACAACGCTACCCAAGTATCTTTACCCAGTTGATCTATTGTTTGTCTATCAGGGTAAAAGAAAGGTCTATTTGGGAGGCCGAGGCAGGTGGATCATGAGGTCAGGAGATCGAGACTATCCTGGCTACCACGTGAAACCCCATCTCTACTAAACATACGAAAAAAAAAAAAATTAGCCGGGTGTGGTGGCGGGTGCCTGTAGTCCCAGCTACTCGGGAGGCTGAGGCAGGAGAATGGTGTGAACCCAGGAGGCGGAGCTTGCAGTGAGCCAAGATCGTGCCACTGCACTCCAGCCTGGGTGACAGAGCGAGACTCTGTCTCAAAAAAAAAAAAAAAAAAAAAAAGAAAGAAAGAAAAGAAAGGTCTATAAGGATCTACAAAGATTCAGAGATCACAGAAGTGCCCCCTTGATGATACAGACAACTGAATCAGAACTGCAGTAAGGAGGGACAGTACACTTATTTACTGTCAGGTAAAAATGAATCTGACTCTGATCCAGAACCCCTTGTGTGTGCATTCAAGATAAAATTAATAAAGATGAATACATAAAAATGAATTAATAAAGATTAATACCATGAATAGAAATAAAACCCAACAATCACTTTTACCAAGATGCAATAATTGAAAAGAATAGTAACTCCTATGACCAGGGGCAATAGAGGTGGCTACAAGAATGGACATGCTCATCTGTTAAGTTTGGATCTAGAAGTTCAATACAGTCCATTGGGAACACAATCTGGCAGTACCTATTAAAATGTATTTATTTGTTTCTATTTTCTTTTATTTTTGAGGTAGGGTCTTGCTCTGTCACCCAGGCTGGAGTGCAGTGGCATGATCTCAGCTCACTGAAACCTCCACCTCCCAGGTTCAAGAAATTCTCATGCTTCAGCCTCCCACGTAGCTGGGGTTACGGGTATGCACCACCATGCCCAACTAATTTTTGTATTTTTATTAGAGTTGGGGTTTTGCCATGTTGACCAGGCTGGTCTTGAACTCCTGGCCAGAAGTGATCCACCCACCTCAGCCTCCCAAAGTGCTGAGATTACAGGCCTGAGCCATGGCATCCAGCCTAAAATTTTAAATCTGCATTCCTTTGCTCCTCTAATCTCACTGCTGCTAGTTCTTAGAAATAAAGGCACCAGTACATAAGAACTTGCATACAAGGATTTTTACTGCAGCACTTTTGGTAGAGACCAAAAACTAAAAGTATATACCCTTCAAGAAGAAACTATTGACTAAGTTGTGGTATATCCACCTCATTGAATATTAAGCAACACAGAATATTAGCTACTTAAAAGAATGAATGAACTCTCTATCAATTGACTTGGAGAGATGTCCACTATGTGTTTTTACTAAGAAAGGGAAATGCAGATAAATTTATAGTATTTTATTGTGTAAAACAGGGAGAAGAAAATCCCCAAGTATATATGTTTCTTTAGAGAGTAGGGAGAAGGTATGTGAAGATACACACTGGGTTGTTAACATTTCTAGGAGTAGGGGAATGGGGTTAGAAGGAAGAGGAGAGGAGAGGTAAGTAAGATTGGGGACATAAGCAGGACAGGGGAAATGAGCAATAATCCAGTATTCATCATAAGCATGGCACCTGTTAGAGGGGGCTGATGCTTTGCAAATAAAACTTTAAATTTGTGAAAACTAGCATTTTTTTTTAATAGCTTTTATGGTTGTTTTCTAATTATAGAGCTCTGGCAGAATGGATGTTTTACCTAAATTAGGGATGCATGCTGTATTATTCAAGTTTAGCAATGCAAATTTTCTTCTGTAGGAAATTTAATGAACAGAAAATTTTAATGTAGTACTGAAACAATGCCAAACCAGCAGTTCTTTTGAAACCTGGCAGTCTGCCTGTTGGTCGTTATTTGCCATTCTTTCGCAAACAAATATCTCCGAAGAAATGGCATTCCAAAGCCAGAGGTAGAAAATCTTTAAGATTTATATACTTTTGGTTCACATAAGCTCACTGTCATGAAAATATTGGTATATATGGGCAAATGCGTGGAAATTGACAGTCCACTTTTACATATTAATAATATAATGGCTTGGACTTTTTAAGCGTAAAAATTGCCTACATTTCAGAGCTTGCAGTGAGTTGAGATCGTGCCACTGCACTCCAGCCTGGGAGACAAACCGAGACTCCACCTCAAAAAAAAAAAAATATATATATATATGTGTGTGTGTGTGTGTGTGTGTGTGTGTGTGTATTCTTTATTCCCAGAGTGAGTCCTTTCATTGATTTGTATTAATTTTTCATATTCAAATTAGGAAAAATAACTTTCAGAAAGTGATTTACTACTAAAAATAATGAAACTCTTTTAAGTAGTAAAATAGAGTATACTGATTTTTGCTTAAAAAAGAAATTTCTTGACTGGGTGCAGTGGCTTACGCCTATAATCACAGCACTTTGGGAGGCTGAGGTGGGCAGATAACGAGGTCAAGAGATCGAGACCATCCTAGCCAACATGGTGAAACTCTGTCTTTACTAAAAATACAAAAATTAGCCAGGCATGGTGGTGCGCATCTGTAGTCCCAGCTACCCGGGAGGCTGAGGCAGGAGAATCGTTTGAACTTAGGAGGTGGGGGTTGCAGTGAGCCAAGATTTCACCACTGCACTCTAGCCTATCGATAGAGTGAGGCTCCATCTCAAAAAATAAAAAAAAAAGAAATTTTGTGATAAGAATGTCTGTGTGATGAAGGTTAATGTATTAACCTCCTTCATGGACATTTGCATTTATAAAGGGAAAAAAGTTTTAGGACAAAGGGATAAAGTGCTATTTTCAACATTAATGAAAACAAGGATATGGCCTCTAAAAGTCAGGGAGCCGTCTACCATGCAAATAACTAGAAGCAAGAGAAGTGGGCCCTGTTGCTGGCCACCTGGCTCCCTGTCCTTAAACCAAATCCATCCCTCAGAGGCCACTAGCCAGCAAAGGCCAGATGCAGACTCTCCCAGTTTAATCAGAGCAGTTACCAAATCTTGTTCATTTCCAACCTGATCTTTTATTACTCTGTCTCTGACTTGGACAGTGTAGTCTCCTTACCCAACACTTCCATTCCAATTCCGCATCCCTTCCCAAAATTCTAATTCTGCTTAAGACCATCTACATGTGTTATTTGTACTTGGCTTCCAGGGTGCAGTTTGACTTTCCAGTCTCTCAGATGGTTTTGATCTGGACTGCCTCCATCTCTTTTGCAGGGCCCTTAGTCGTGCTGACAGAAAGTCACATGGGATGTGAAAATGTAATCTCAGGGTTGCTTGAAGAGTGTTGAATTGAAATGAAGCCTAAGTTGAGTGATTTTCAAGGTTAAAGGTCCTATTAGAGCCATTATGTGGAAGTACTGCCCAGCAGATGGTTAAATTCATTACTCAGTGTTTCTTTAGTCTGTGGGACTTGAGGGGCAGTGCCAAACCCTGCAGCTCAGATCTCTTTCAGGCTTTCCCCTCTGTACCCTGTTGACTCATTGTTTTTTTAAAGATGCAAATAATGTTAGTGAACTAATTCAGCTCTCCCACTTGGACCCATGAGACAGTTTTCTGCAGATTGCATATTTCACTCATGATGTATCGATTTTATTATTGTAAATCAGTTTTCTCAACTTCTCCAAGTGTTGGTGGTCATTCTTGTTTGTGCCAAATTAGCAGGGTCTAAGCTTCTGTCTCTATTTCCAAGGTTACCCTCTTGCTTTGGACAGCTGATCCACTCCTGCCAATCATCTTTTGCTCTCTTATCACACTTTTTTTTAATGCTTCTTTGCTTTCCTAATAACCATGTATTCCAAATGTAGGTACAGACCTCTCCCTTGATTCCCCAAAGCATAGTGAGAGCAGACGTAGTGTGTTAGTCGGGACTCTTGGTTGCAAGAGACAAAAATTCTATTCAAACTGGTTTTAAAGAACAATAACAATGATGAAAAAGAGAATGTGTTGGCTAAGGTATGAAAGATCCAGGGAATATATGTAGTTTGAGGCTCAGTTGGATTCTAGGGCTCAAACAGTAAGATAAGAAATTGGTTACTCAGAGTAATGGAGTTTGAGAAAGAAAATAGAAAAGAAACAGGAAGTGGATTCTTTTCATCTCTTTCTCCTGCTTTCTTCTGTTTTGGCTTCATTCTCATGCAGGCTTTCCTGAGTGGTAGCAGAGAAAGCACTAGAATCCCCAGGCTTATGTTCCTAGCACTTTAGCAAGCCCAGCAGAAAGAAGAAGCATTTCTTTTCCAATAAGTTCAGAAAACATCCCCATATTGGGTCTTTGGCAGCTTGACTTGGGTTCCTAGCCTTTTTTTTTTTTTTTTTGAGATGGAGTCTCACTCTGTCACCCAGGCTAGAGTGCAGTGGTACGATCTCTATAGAATGAATAAGACTTAGTAATTGTTTTTTGTTTTTATTTTGTTTTGTTTTGTTTTTTTGAGACAGAGTCTTGCTCTAGTTTCCCAGGCTGGAGTGCAATGGCACGATCTCAGCTTACTGCAACCTCCGCCTCCTGGGTTCAAGTGATTCTCCAGCCTCAGCCTCCTGAATAGCTGGGATTACAGGCATGTGCCACCACACCCAGCTAATTTTTGTATTTTTTTAATAGAGACGGGGTTTCTCCACGTTGACCAGGTTGGTCTCAAACTCCTGACCTCAGGTGGTTCACCTGCCTTGGCCTCCCAAAGTGCTAGGATTACAGGTGTGAGCCACTGCACCCGGCCTCCTGGCTTATTTCTTAAATAGCCATGGTGACAAGTGTTCTTGGAGGTTGGAGTGAGGGTGGAGGGGTTGGAGATGAGGAATCAAACCCACTCAGAATACATGAATGAGAGTAGGGGAGGAGTTGCTCCTGAAGGAAAATCAACTTTATGTTTCCAGAGAGAAAATGGATGCTGAGAAGTTTGTTTGTTTGTTTGTTTCTTAAAAAGGCAGATGCTCACTACACTTGGACATTAGCAAAGAAAATTACCTTGCAGAAAAGGACAAAGAATCCCCCTTAAAATGAAAGCATATTGATACTCTGGCTCCTAGATCCATCTGTGCAGCGGGCTGCTCTTCCAGCTGTCACCCTCCTTAGGCCTCTGGTGCCAGCAGCATCTTTGAAATTGTAGGTGATAGATGGGGATTCTATGACCTGGAGCCCTACCCTGGATGCAGGCCCTCAACTATAGCCTTTTTTTTTTCCCCCCCTAAAAAGAGGAAATCCTTCCTGCCTGCTTCTTCTCTCTTCTTCCAACCTCATAATCCTCTTTCTGCAGAGCCTCAACTCTGCTCAGAGGAAGATAAAGCTTCGCATCATTCCTCAGAGCTGTTTTTTACCTTCAATTGTCTCAAACTCTTCTGTCTGTAATAGTTTTGGGGCTTTAATTTTGTATGATCAAAGGGCCTATTAAAATGTTTTTGTCCAAAGCAAAAGTGCACTCTCAAGCCTTAACTGAGAACTGCCTTTGCCTCTCCATAAGGAGAGGATTGCTTATGTCAGTTTGGACTACTGTCTACATATAACAGAAGAAAGCCAGTATCATGGCTTAAACAAGGTAGAAATTTCTTTCTGTCTCTCGCTCAGTAAAAGAATTCTAGAAATAGGCACTCCGGAGCTGCTTTAGTGGCTCCAAGGTCATCGGGGACCAGAGAGTCTTCTATTTTGCTACTCTGATCAGGTTACCGATTGCTGGCCACAGGAAGGGACAAAGAGGAAGGGGTGGCAAAGAGGCTTCTGCTTTCTTTTAAAAACTTTCCAAGGGTTCTAGACTACCATTATGCTTGTATCTCCTTGGCCAAATGCAGTTCCACATCTAGCAACATATAGCTGTGAGACAGACAAGGACATGTAAGCTTTTAAATGAGGCCTTTAACTGAGAGGAGGGAGGAGAATGGACATTGGAGAGGGCAGCTCCCAGTGATGGTGTCTGTCACATTGTTGACTTCCTGGTCAAGGGCTCTGTAGGCCGGGCGCGGTGGCTCAAGCCTGTAATCCCAGCCCTTTGGGAGGCCGAGACGGGCGGATCACGAGGTCAGGAGATCGAGACCATCCTGGCTAACACGGTGAAACCCCGTCTCTACTAAAGAAAAAAAAATACAAAAAACTAGCCGGGCGAGGTGGCGGGCACCTGTAGTCCCAGCTACTCGGGAGGCTGAGGCAGGAGAATGGTGTAAACCCGGGAGGCGGAGCTTGCAGTGAGCTGAGATCCGGCCACTGCACTCCAGCCTGGGCGACAGAGCGAGACTCCATCTCAAAAAAAAAAAAAAAAAAAAAAAAAAAAAAAAAAAAAAAAAAAAAAAAAAAAAAAAGGCTCTGTAATACTGACTGCCCTGGAACCCACTGTGCTGCTTTGATCTCTGGAGGACCAGGATGCGTCTTCACGACCCTCTTTGCTGCTCTCAAGCCCTTATTTCAGCTGATATTTTGGTAGTCTATCTATGGCTCCTAAGATTTAGTCAATATAATTTTAGGATCACATCAGAAAATAGATTCAGGCAGTATGTTTGAGAGCTCTGGAAAAATAGGTTTCAGTAATTTTAAGCAGTTGCTCACAGTTCCTATGTAAAGCTAAGAGGAAGACATGTAAAAGTCATGGAAAAGTTTTCATTTGGAATATACTATAAACATTCAACACCCAGACAGAAAATGGTTATAAAAGGGCAACGTGAAGGAACCTTTGGTTATGAAATGTTCTGTGTCTTGACTGCATTGATTTCAATATCCTGGTTGTGATACGGTTTTGCAAGATGTTACCATTGTGGAAAACTGGATAAGATATATACCAAGTTTCCATTTTGAGAAAATTGTAGATTCATATCCAGTTGTAGAAAGATCTCTCTTCTACAATTTTCTCAAAATAGAAAGTTTAATTTTACAAAAAGTCAACAGCATATATTTTTTAAATAGATGAGGTCTTACTGTGTTGCCAGGCTGCAATGCAGTGGCTATTCACAGGCTGGACCATAGCTCACAAAAGCCTTGGACTCCTGGGCTCAAGTGATTCCCCTGAGTAGCTGGGACAGGAGTGTGCCACTCCATCAGCTAACAGCATTTTATTGTATTTAAATTATATCTCAATGAAGTTTTTTTTTATTTTAATTTTTTTAAAGATGAAATCTTGGCCAGGTGCGGTAGCTCACATCTGTAATCCCAGCACTTTGGGAGGCCAAGGCGGGTGGATCACTTGAGGTCAGGAGTTTGAGACCAACCTGGCCAACATGGTGAAACCCTGTTTCTACTAAAACTACAAAAATTAGCTGGGCATGGTTGTGGGCGCCTATAAGCCTGTAATCCCAGCCACTCGGGAGGCGGAGGCATGAGAATTGCTTGAACCCAGGAGGTGGAGGTTTCAGTGAGCTGAGATCATGCCACTGCATTCCAGCCTGCGCAACACAGTGAGACTCTGTCTCAAAAAAAAAAAAAAAAGATGAAATTTTGCTGTTCCCCAGGCTAAAGTGCAGGGGTACAGTCATAGCGTGAACGCTTGGTCTCGGACTACAGTCGTGTGCCATCACTCCCAGCTCATCAAGTTTTTTAAAAAGTCAATTGCATTTTGAATTGGGGCATTTAATAGTGGCGTTTTGGTATGCAGTTTCACCTGTTATCATCAATCGTTTTTCTCTCAACTACTCAAGAAACAAGAAGAGGAAAAGTCCATTGACTTCTCAGTAAGGTCTACATTTAAAAAAAAAAAAACTTTTTATTATAACCACTTGAAACTTCACCCAACTTCAACAATTACCATCCTTTTGCCTTATTTTATCTATTTGCCCTGTCATTCCCCCTGACTAACAAATCATTTTAAAGCAAATCCCAGATATCCTATTATTTTACCAACAAATAAGGATAATTTTAAAACTGGGTAATCCCATGCAAGAGGAACAAAGGAGATACAATTCCATAAATTCAACTTAATGAAATTAGCAATTACCAAATGATAAAAATTTATGTCAGTGATTCCTGGAGACAGGGAAGTAAGGAGATGGGTGGACATTTAGGGGCTGCTAAACAAGAACACAGAGAGCGTGGCAGGCAGAATAATGTCCTCCAAAGATGTCCATGTCCTAATCCCTGGCATCTCTGAATGTGTTAATAGCAAAGGGGAATTAAGATCGCAGATGGAATTAAAGTTGCTAATCAGCTGATTTTAAGCTAGGGAGAGGATCATGGGAGCATGGATTATTCAGGTGGGCCCAATGTAATCACAGGGGTTCTTAAAAGTGAAAGAAGACCAGAAGGAGTGAGTCAGAGGGAGGTGGAACAATGGAAAAGCTCAGAGATGCAACATGAGAAATAATCACTTGTCATTGCTGCTTGGAAGATGGGGAAAGGGGAGCATGAGCTGAGGAAGTAGATGGCCTCTGAAAGCTAGAATAAACAAGGACACTGATTGTTCCTTATGGCCTTCACCAGGGAGCGCAGCCTTGCCAACACCTTGATTTTAGCCCAGTGAGATCGTGTTGGGCTGCTAACCTACAGAACTGTGAGAACTTGTTTGTTTTTTTTTTGAGACAGAGTCTTACTCTGTTGCCCAGGGTGGAGTATAGTGGCACAATCTTGGCTCACTGCAACCCCTGCCTCCCAGGTTCAAGTGATTCTCCTACCTCAGCCTCCCAAGTAGCAGGGATTACAGGCATATGCCACCATGCCCGGCTAATTTTTTATATTTTTAGTAGAGATGGGATTTTGCCATGTTGGCCAGGCTGGTCTCGAACTCCTGACCTCAAGTGATCTGCCCGCCTCGGCCTCCCAAAGTGCTGGGATTACAGGCATGAGCCACTGCACTTGGACATACATTTGTACTGTTTGAGCCACCACCTGTGGTACCTTGTTATAACAGCAATAGAAAACTAATTACAGAGTGAGATTGTATCACTATTTGGCAGTGCTGTGATGACTAAAAGAAGGGTAACCCTAAGGGGGAGGTTTCATTGTCTAAGAAAGGGTTTTTTTCAGAGATCTGAGTCATTTAACCAGAAAATACTGCCATTTCCCTAACTCCTAAGAAGTGGAGTCCTATGTATGTCAAAAGCTGCAGTTTTAAAGTCGTGTTCTTGTACTAAAAATGTTACTCAGCAGTATGATGCAAAATTTAAAAATGGAAAAAGGAATGAACACCCTCTGCTGGTAGCAGATAAAACAGACTTGGCTTCCTTGTGTATTCTGGAAATAGGTCTACCCAGGTAGGGCCTCTGGAGAGTGCCACACGACTGGGGACTTAGGAGGTACATGAAGACTATGCAGCGTACAGTTATGGGGCCGAACTTAGCCAATGAGTTTAGCAGTGAGTGATTGGAGAGGTGCTTCCTTGTATTTTTTGGGGTTGGTTTGTTCATTATTGTTTTTAACAAAACTTCTTATTTTAAAGAATTCAATGTAAGAGGCACTATAAGACAAACTCCTTTTTCCAGTTAAGATGCTTACAAGGTCATTAAGAAAAGAAGCACCAGCGTTGGCCAGCTGTGGTAGCTCATGTCTGTAATCCCAGTACTTTGAGAGGCTGAGGTGGGTGGATCACCCGAGGTCAGGAGTTTGAGGCCAGCCTGACCAATGTGGTGAAACCCCGTCTCTACTAAAAATACAAAAATTAGCCGGGCGTGGCTACATGCGCCTGTAGTCCTAGCTATTCAGGAGGCTGAGACAGGAGAATCACTTGAACCCAGGAGGAGGAGGTTGCAGTGAGCCGAGATCGTACCACCACGCTCCGCCTAGGTGACAGTGAGACACTATCTGAAAGAAGGAGAGAGAGAGAGAGAGAAAGAGAGAAATAAAGAAAGGCCAGCCTTTAGGATACTTAGCAACAAATTTATTCAAAGATTCAGCATAATAATTAGTGTGTATTAATAACTTAGTTTTTGAAATTTTAGTCAATCAGTGACAGGAAATTAATAAGCAGATTCTTAAGAACTATTATAGAAATTGTATTTCTGATTTTTAAAGTTAAGATATTATTTTTTTTTAAGTTCAAAAATAATTTTACTTTCTCTGATTTGTTCCTCAAGGCAAAGAAAGTTGTTAATCGCTAGCTTAGAGCCTTTTTTTTTTTTTTTGAGACAGAGTCTTGCTCTGTCACCCAGGCTGGAGTGCAGTGGCGCGATTTCAGCTCACTGCAACCTCCGCCTCCCAGGTTCAGGCTATTCTCCTGCCTCAGCCTCCTGAGTAGCTGGGATTACAGGCACGTGCCACCACACCTGGCCAATTTTTATATTTTTAGTAGAGTTGGGGTTTCACCATGTTGGTAAGGCTGGTCTCAAACTCCTGACCTCATGACCCGCCTACCTCAGCCTCCCAAAGTGCTGGGATTACAGCTGTGAGCCACTACGCCCAGCTGCTTGGAGCTTTTTTACTTGGGTCTGACAATTCCATTGTCCCCTTTCAACTGCCTCCTTCCATTCTGGGCAAATACCTCAGTGCATGGGAGTTAGACATGACAGGGAACAGGAAGGAGAGGGCACAAGAAGGGAAGCATAGTCTAGAGTTCAAGAGTTGTTTTATGTGCAGTGTACAATACATTTATACTTATGTTTATATTTCACATACATTTATATATTATTATACACTTATATTACTTATATTTATATTTGTTATAATATTATATATCACATATATTTATTTAATATATACACTCAGAGCAAGTGAGCTCTGTATTAGGACTCTGGTGAAAGTAACAAAAACCTAACTGAGTTCATCTTTTCTGACATGTTAGAAAGATGAGATTCACTCTTAGAAAGCAGAGATTCACTCTGATTTCATTTTGTTTTGAGCCAGGGTCTTGCTTTGTTGCCCAGGCTGGAGTACAGTGGCACTATCATGGCCCCCTGCATCCTTGATCTCCCAGGTTCAAGTAATCCTCTCTCCTCAGCCTTTCAAGTAGCTGGGACTACAGGCACCACCACGCCCAGCTAGCCTTTTTGGTCTTTTGTAGAGATGGGGGTCTCCCTATGTTGCTCGTGCTGGTCTTGAACTCATAGGTACAAGCAGTCCTCCTCATCCTCCCAAAGAGCAGGCATTACAGGCGTGAGCCACCATGTCTGGCCTCTTTCTGTTTTTTAAAAAGAGATTCTCTCTTACTCATTTTGAGATTTTGCATCTCGTCACCTCCTTCCTAGTAACCTCAGCACGTATTTCGTGATAACTCATTCATTTTCCTATTCTTTGGTTAATAAATGTTTATAGAGGTCATAGATATGACTGGGGTATTCTAAGCACTGGGGAATCGGTGGATAAATTAGAAAAGATCCCTGCTTTCTTTTCACATATAGTATAATGGAGGAGAGGCACTGAAAATGTTTCAAATTGAGGAAGCATAGTATGAAGGAAACAAAGACACGTGATAGGTAATGACAGTAGAGACTATTTATTTATTTATTTATTTAGAGACCAAGTCTCATTCTGTCACCCAGGCTGGAGTGCAGTGATGCAATCTCAGCTCACTGCAACCTCTACCTCCTGGGTTTAAGTGATTGTCCTGCCTCAGCCTCCTGAGTATCTGGGACTATACGCATGTGCCACCACACCCGGCTAATTTTTGGGTTTTTTTTTGTTGTTGTTTTTTGTTTTGTTTTGTTTTGTTTTTTTAGTAGACACAGGGTGTCACCATGTTGGCCATGAACTCCTGACCTCAGGTGATCCACCTGCCTCAGCCTCCTAAACTGCTGGGATTACAGGTGAGAGCCACCACACCCAGTTGAGACTATTTAAATAGAGTGGCCAGGGAAGGTTTTTTGAAGCGGTGACATTTAGCCTATACATAAAGATGAAAAGGAGGGAATCACTGAAGGTGGGTGCAGCATTCCAGGCAGAGGGAATGGTATTTGGAAAGAGCTTGGGGTATTTGATGAATTTCAAAAAGACTCATATGGCTAGAGTGTAGCAGAGACAGATGAAGATGGGACATAGGATGAAGCTTATAGTGACATTTAGTGCTCCATTGTGTAAGGTCTCTTAGGTAGCAAACTGGAGTTTACTCTGAGGGTCATGAAAATTTTTAAGCAGGAGAGTGATGTGATTAAATTTATGTCATTTTTCCCCTTGTTTTTATAGAGACAGGGTCTTATAGAGATGAGGTCTTGCTATGTTGCTCAGGCTGGACTGGGCTCAAGGGACTTCCTGAGTAGCTGGGACTAGAGGCACATGCCACCATGCCCAACATTCAAATTTGGGTTTTAAGATGATCACAGGTCAGCTGCAGTGACTCATGTCTGTAATCCCAGCACTTTGGGAGGCTGAGGCAGGAGGATTGCTTGAGCCCAGGAGTTTGAGACAAGCCTAGGCAACATAGTAAGACTGTCTCTACAAAAAATACAAAAATTAGGATGGGCATGGTGACTCATGCCTATAATCCCAGCACTTTGGGAGGCCAAGGTGGGCAGATCACCTGAGGTCAGGAGTTCAAGACCAGCCTGGCTAACATGGTGAAAACCCATTTCTACTAAAATATAAACTATTAATTTTAATACAGATTAAAATTAGCTGGGCATGGTGATGCATGCCTGTAATCCCAGCTACTGGGGAGGCTGAAACAGGACAACTGCTTGAACCTGGGAGGCGGGGGTTGCAGTGAGCAGAGATCAGGCCATTGCACTCCAGCTTGGGCAACAAGAACGAAAATCCATCTCAAAACAAAACAAACAAACAAAAACAAAAATTAGCAAGGCATGGTGGCACACGCCTGTAGTCCAAACTACTTGGGAGGCTGAGGCAGGAGGATCACTTGAGCTCAAGGGTGTGAGGCTGCTGTGAGCTATGATCACGCCACTGCACTTTAGCCTGGGCAAGAGAGTGGGACCTTGACTCTAAAAAAGTTAAAATAAATAAATAAAAGATTATTACCCTTTTTTGCTCAGGCTGGAGTGCAGTGGTGCAATCATAGCTCATTGTAACCTTGAACTTCTGGGCTCAAGGGATCCTCCTGCCTCAGCCTCTGGAGTAGCTGGGAGTATGAGTGTACACCACTACACATGGCTTTTTTTTTTTTTTTTTTTTTTTTTTTTAACTTTTGTAGATACGGGATCTTACTATATTGCTCAGGCTGGTCTCTAACTCCTTCCTGGACAGGAGCGATCCCCAACCTCAGCTTCCTTAAATGTGGGGATTACAGGAGTAAGCCACCATGCCCAGCCTGATCACTCTTGGTGCTATGTGGAGGACAGATTAAAATGAAGCATGGGTGCAAGACAGGAAACCAGTTAGAAGCCAATTGAAGTAGTCTAAGTGAGAAGTGCTGTGGCCTGGACTAAGGTGGGGAAAGTTGAGGTGGAGGAAACGTGATGGATCTTAGATATGTTCTGGTGGTAGACTAGATAGGAATTGCTGATGTATTGGGCATAGTGATGTATGAGAAAAACAGGAATCAAGATTCACTCTTAGGTTTTCTGATTTGAGTTACTGGATGGATACAGGAACATATAAATTAAAATGATTTAGGCTCAAATAACAGCTTCAGAAGAAATATTTGGTTCATGTAAGTTCAGAGGTAGGATAGGCTTTGGGTTTCACTTAGTTCTTGAGGAGTCCAGCTCCTTGTTAGAAACCCGTGTGTGATTTTTCAGGTCTGTCAGCTCCTGGTTAAAAACCTACGTGTGGTTTTTCAGGTCTGTCTGACTGCAGGTGATTACAAAGCCTCTACCTGGCAGCCCTCGTGGAGGAAAGCTGCCCTCCCTTCCACAGACTTGGTGCACAGCTAGTGTGCTGCAGGCTCTGATACAGTCACGGGCCACATAACAGCATTTCAGCCAACAACATATTCGAAGGTGTTGGTTCCATAAGATTATTATACCATATTTTGACTGTGCCTTTTTTGTGTTTAGGTATTTTTAGATATATAAAGCCTTACCACTGTGTTATAATTGCCTACAGTATTCAGTATAGTAACATATTGTACAAGTTAGTAGCCTGGGAGCAATAGGCTGTACTATATAGCCTAGATAGGTTATGCCATCTATGTTTGTGCTGGTATACTCTATAATGTTCACACAATGAACCCAAAATCACCCAACAATGCATTTCTCAGAACTTATCCTGTTCTGAAGCAACTCATGACTGTAAATATTTGCCTTCCTATCCCTGGTGCTTCCTTCATTCCTAGGTTTCTTTATGTGAGGCCTTGTGCAGAGGTTTTTTTTTTTTTTCTCTCTCTCTTTTGAGAGAGGGTCTGGTTCTGTCACCCAGGCTGGAATGCAGTGTTACAATCTCAGCTCACTGCAGCCTTGGCTTCCTGGGCTCAAGCACTCCTCCCACCTCAGCCTCCTGAATAGCTGGGACTAAGGTGGATGCCACCATGCCAGGCTAATTTTTTATAGTTTTTATAGAGACAGGGTTTTGCCATGTTGCCTAGGCTGCTCTCGAACTCAGTAGCTCAAGCAATCTGCCAGCCTTGGCCTCCCAAAGTGTTGGGGTTACAGGCATGAGCCACTGTGCCTGGCTGGGGAGAGGGTTCTTTAGGCTTCTCTGCTGAGGCCTCCTTGACATTCTTTTCCAGGTTGCCTAGGTACTCAGTACTTTTCCACTCCCAGCCGTTCCCCCTTGCCTTCCCCTACTCCACCTCAGAGTCCATAAAACTTCTGGAGCTTTTTCTTCAGGGATCCCTTAACAGCGATATGACTCCATGACCCCCTATATCCGTGCTGACCCATGTGACCCAAGGCTAGTGCGCAGTTCCATGGGGGAAACGGAACAGAAACAGTAGGCACTTTCTCCGGTTTTAGACTCTTGTTTATATCCTTGCCGTAAATGCTACTCTTTCATTTTTGGTTTGTTGGTCTAATTGGCTACTCTGATACCTGTTAGCTCAGCTAGTGCTCTCTGTCTCCCCCAGCCCACTTCCTGACAGTTCTAGGTCCATTTTCCTACAGATCTTTCAGCTTTGCCCCGTTCCACACGTTTGCTTCAACCTCAAGGTAATAGTGAGTAGTAGTATATCAGTCACTGAGTACTGGCAGTGGAAGTTCCAGACATCATATCCTGACCTGATGACACCCAATGAAAGAAGAGAGACTTTTTCATCTTGAGGTTTTAAGCAGGAGTTCTATGATATACACTGACTAGACTATGGAGGTATGTACCTGTCCAGAGAATGGGTACATTTCCAGGGAATGGAGTGTGGTGTTTGACTTACCAACCAGATCTTGGCCTTTGAGCCAAAAGTGTTTCTGGCTTCCCCAGAGTCACATGTGCTGTGTGAGGGAAGCTAAGGGGATACATGTCTTAATCAGGGTTCTGTTAGGAAAGAGTAAGGGGTGAATTCAGGGTCTGCTATTAATACATAATTTGCAGAGCCTGTTCCCCTCATCAAAGTATGGAGCTCCTTATTCAAAAGGCAGGAAAAAAGTGTCACTAAAGGTACTAGAAAGCCAGGTGAGGTGGCATACACCTATAGTCGCAGTTACACAGGAGGATTGTTGAGCCCAGGAATTTAAGTCTGGCCTGGGCAACAAATCAAGACCCCATCTCTTAACCACAATAACAACAAAAATACTGGAATATAAAGGCATTTCCTTTCTTTCACAGTTTCTCTCTTGACTTATGGTGTTTTTGATATTTAATGTCATTCTAAGTAAAGATTAAAGTTAAAATTAAGTATAAGTAAAATTAAAATCATTGCAAAGACTTTTCACCATCTTTACATTATGCAATGCTGGTTTTTTGTTGTTGTTGTTTAAATGGAGTCTCGCTGTGTCGCCAGGCTAGAGTGCAGTGGCACCATCTCGGCTCACTGCAACTTCCTCTTCCCGGGTTCAAGTGATTCTCCTGCCTCAGCCTCCTGAGTAGCTGGGATTAAAGGTATGCGCCACCACACCCAGCTAATTTTTGTATTTTTAGTAGAAACGGGGTTTCACCACGTTGGCCAGGATGATCTCGATCTCCTGACCTCATGATCTGCCCGCCTCAGCCTCCCAAAGTGCTGGGATTACAGGCATGAGCCACTGTGCCCGGCCGCAATGCTGGTTTTAAATGCAAATATAAGACCATTTAACTTGTATGTGGAATCACTGAAATTACACAATTCTTATTTCATACTTTGTACATGTATGATGTATTTGTTACCAGAACAGTCAAAATGCTGTACAGAAGTCAACTGTTTTTATGTCACTTCTTGATGTACACATACATATTCTACCACACTCTCTACCTTCTTATGGATGAGGAAAAAACTGAAAAGAAAAGGAAAAGATGGGTTGCTCTTTCTTCCCCTTTCCTTCTGTGTCATCATTTTCAGCATAAGGGGTTAGCTAAATCAGGAAAGCAATAGGAAAGGATATGATAGAGTTTCTTGGTGCTTTGTGTTTTTTAGACTGCCATTGTCTTCTTCTTGCATTAGAACAAGTTCTGATACACAGGAATCTTGACCTCTTAGGGCTGACAGTGACCCCACCTACTCAGTTGTAATGTGCCTATGTTGTTCTTACTCTGAATCTTGCTGAACTTTCATGCATTGTGACTTCGGTGAAATTCTATTTAAATAGGACAATGCAAATGCTATATGCAAATGGCATGGCAAGGAGTGAGTGGACATGCATATTGCATGTCTCAGCTCTGCTCATGCTCTATTGTCCCTCCAATTTCACTTACAAAACACAAGTTCAAAAACAAAATTGAGAATTTCAAGATGGTAACATCAGAGCATTAAACCAAACATGGGGCCTTTCTGAGTGCAGGGTTCTGTGCAACTATATGGTTTATGCATACACGCATGCAGCTGGCCCTGGGTAAATGAAAGCTGGGTATGCAAACAAGAATGACCACTACAACCTGCATTTACTGATTACGGAAAAGAGTTTGTGTGAAAAAAGAAAAAACCCAACAACAAAAAAACAAGATACTTTATGCAGCAAAAGTTTATTTTTTGCTCAAGCAGAATCTGGAGCAAATGCTCCAGGGTAGCTCTCCTCCAAGCAGTACACTCAAGGGTCTGTGCTTTTTCCAGTGAGACTCCACTATCTAAAGAGTTCTTTGCTTTCAGCTGGGAAGAGAAAAGAGAGAACATAAAAATTACGTGAAAATTACATAGAGCATTTCAGGAGCTGTGCTTTGAAGTTGGGTATATCACATTTATCTTCATTCCACTGGCCAGAACTCAATTGCCTTTTTCAATCTAAATGCAAGGAGGCCTGTGAATCCAGGAAAAGGAAACGGGATTGGTGAATGACATGGTTTGTCTGTGTCCCCACCCAAATCTCATCTTGAATTGTAGCTTCCATAATTCCCAGGTGTCATGGGAGGCACCTGGTGGGAAGTAATTGAATCATGGGGATGGGTCTTTCCTGTACTGTTCTTGTGACAGTGAATAAATCTCACAAGATCTGATGGTTTTATATAGGGAAGTTCCCCTGCACATGTTCTTTTTGCCTGCTGCCATGTAAAATGTGACTTTGCTCCTCCTCTGCCTTCTGCCATGATTGTGAGGCCTCCCCAGCCATGTGGAACTGTGAGTCAATTAAACCTCTTTACTTTATAGGCCGGGTGCGGTGGCTCACGCCTGTAATCCCAGCACTTTGGGTGTGGTGGCTCATGCCTGTAATTCCAGCACTTTGGGAGGCCGAAGCAGGCAGATCACAAGGTCAGGAGATCGAGACCATCCTGGCGAACACAGTGAAACCCCGTCTCTACTAAAAATACAAAAAAATTTGCCGGGCATGGTGGTGGGCGCCTGTAGTCCCAGCTACTCGGGAGACTGAGGCAGGAGAATGGCATGAACCCCAGGGGGTGGAGCTTGCAGTGAGCGGAGATCATGCCACTGCACTCCAGCCTGGGTGACAGAGCTAGACTCCATCTCAAAAAAACAAAAACAAAAAAACAAAAAAAACCCTCTTTCCTTTATAAATTACCCAGTCTTGGGTATGTCTTTATTAGGAGTATGAGAACTGACTAATACAGTCAGCATCTAGTAAGACTCTGCCATAGAGGTGAAGGCAGGTTTTGTTTCTTGGTAAATGTTACTAAAACATTTTATATGCTGTAGGAGATGGTGTACTAGAAAGAGAATGGGGCTAACAGAAGGGGCAATTATGTGTTACTCCATAAACGTTGAGTTTAACCATAAGAACTCTGTAGGGATGTGAAGAAGCTTTGATTCTTAATTTAACCTTACTCTCTTATTTATTTTTTGAGTCGGAGTCTTGCTCTGTCACCCAGGCTGGAGTGCAGTGGCATAATCTCTGCTCACTGCGAGCTCCGCCTCCTGGGTTTATGCCATTCTCCTGCCTCAGCCTCCCAAGTAGCTGGGACCACAGGTACCCACCGCCACATCTGGCTAATTTTTTCTATTTTTAGTAGAAACAGGGTTTCACCGTGTTAGCCAAGATGGTCTCAATCTCCTGATCTCGTGATCCGCCTGCCTCGGCCTCCCAAAATGCTGGGATTACAGGCTACCTCACTCAATTTAAAAGGCCAATAAGCAAGTTAAATACTTTTATGATTCAATGACAGCTTGTTTTGTTGTGAGATTATATTCGAATTTTATACTATAATATGCTGTGCAGACATAAATAATAATTTTTTGTGTCATTCTCCCTAAGGCAGAATTCCTGCTGAGTTTAAAACTGAATTCTAGTCCTGACTCTATTACATACTGTCGCTTAATCATTAAACTTTGAGTCATTTAATCTTTATAAGCCTCATTAATCTTTGTCTATTTCATGTAGTAATAAAGACTAAATGAGGCCAGGCATGGTGGCTCATGCCTGTAATCCCAGAGCTTTGGGAAGCTAAGGCAGGAAGATTGCTTGAGGCCAGGAGTTTAGGACTAGCATAGGCAACCAAGTGAGACCCCTGTCTCTACAAAGTTTTTAAAAAAATAATTGGCCAGGCCTGGTAGTGCACACTTGTATTCCTAGCTACTTGGGAGGGTGAGGTGGGAGACTGAGCCTAGGATAGGAGTTGGTGGTTACAGTGAGCTATGATAGTGCCACTGCACTCCAGCCTGGGCAACAGAGTGGGATCTTGTTCCAAAAAAAAAAAAAAAAAAGACTAAATGAAATAACATTTTAAAACTATAAAGGTTTTAATCAACCCAATTTAAAAGTCAAATCAGTATTATAATTTAAGAACCCTAGCATCTCCTGTTCCCTTAACTCTAGGCTCCACGTTGTCATTCTCAGCTAGGTCTTGTGAACAATTGGATGGAATTGAGGCCTTGGTGTCCCTATTCACTTTAACAGGGATGGCACTAAGTTTAAGAGGCTGGAGAAGAGACCCAGAGCCAGCAAATGAGGCATGTGGCTTATTGAGGGGGAACTTACATACAGAGTGGTCCACTGGAGTTGAGCTGGACACAAGAACACTACCTGCAAAAAGTATGCAGTTTATATAGCATTTTCATTTAGCACCCTCTCCCTAACAGCTTCCACCTGGCAACCTTCATTTGGCACAAAACAAAGGGCCTAGCCCTCCTGTATGGCCTGCATTCCACAGGGCTCAGATGTTCCTCATAGATAAGGAATGAATCTTGGTTGGCCCCGCTTGGAACCGCAAACTCATTCAGGTTGTCTGCCATACAGGGTCATCCCCCTGGGTATGCTTAAGTTACTGCTGTCGGGTGCCTCTACCATAAACTTGGGTTCTTTGGAAGTCATGGCTTGCGGGGGCTGCTATAAGGGTTGCACTAGTTCAGCTCCTGGAAATCTGTGTGTGAGGAGGCAGTGGAGGGATGGGGCTTGGGCAAGATAATACCTTGGACCACAGACATCTCAGAAACTCTTAATAAGGCAGATTGGTTTAACACTGTGTGAGAGTTTGGGGACTTCCTGGCCTCTAAGAGCCCAAAGGGAGTTGTATAGCTGCCTCTAAACTGGGAAACTAGAAAGGTAGTAAGAAGAATTCCTCCAGGTGCTTCAGCAAGTGCCCGGTAACCTGCTTGTTTCTATTAATATACCATTGGCCCATGTGGGTAAGCACCACTTTGCCTTGAACTATTGTTTCACTGCCATCATTTAGAGTACTCTAAAAACTCGACTTCAGCTCTGAGTGAGACAACTTAAGGAAACCATTTCGGTGCCCCCCAGAGAAAAGACATTCAGTCAGAACAGGTAGAATGCACAGTCGGCAAAATAGAACTGAAGGTGCTCACTCTTACCCTTACCAATCCATCCACTACATTGGCTGAAGGTCCAACTGCTAGTATCTGCATTTCTTTGCCCTTCTTCTGGCCACCAGAGTCCATCTTGCTGCCCATGTAGCAGGCTAGAGTGCAGACCCCAGGAGCTACCCTCAACCAATGAAGGAAGTTGGTATATAAATCCCCATCTCCCTCACCCCTTGAGTGGTATAACTCTGAGGTATATGGTTCATACTGGCCTCCAGAGTTCTCCAGTGACAGTAAACTCCAGTTAACCACAGTGCTAATTTCCTTGATAATAAACCCTTTGGCTTTCTTCCCTTCCTTGACTCACTTTCCTGCTCTGCTACCAGTGTTTCCCAGGATCACCTCCCTCACAGGCTTTCTGCACTCAAAACCTTGTCTCAGTGCCTGCTTCTTAGGAAATCTAAAATAAGACTTGGACTGTGCCAGAAGTACTGAATAAAGCAAATGGAATACTGCAGCCTGTGCTTCTGTACTGGACTCCCAGAATACATAAATCTGTGCCTGGAAGCATTTTCTCTTTAGGGAATTTGATCAGCAGAAAGAATTACGTACAGATACTGATGCCATGTGTTTCCAACCAACAGCTCAGCCAGGTCATCCTACAGCTAAGCTCTCAGGAAACAAGTCCCATCTACAAGGTTAGAGCTTCCAATTAGCTTTCAAGGCACTTGACTCCAGGTGAAGGCCTTACTCTTAAGTGTGAGTGAATAGTCAAGGACTACAGATGCTTCTAATAGGATAGATGAGACCAATATAATAGCAAAAAGCAGCTGAGAGGAATAAGACTACTCAAGGAGAAGAAAACGTCAAAATCTATTAAAATCCTCAGAAGGATAAAATAAAATATATGAAGCAAGAATATGACACCACAAGAAAGGGGCATTTGAAGAACAAAATAGAACTCGAAAGAAGTAAAACCTCTGTAGTTGTCGGGAAGATAAATTTGAGGAATTCTCCAAGACAGAGGGAAAAAAAAGATGGAAACCAGGGGAGCAAAATAGATGGTGACGGGCCTCTTATGCCAAGGGACCTTGGGCTTGCTCATACAGCAGAAGCTGAAAAGATAACTTGTTCGTAGGCAGTTGCACAGGCCAAGAATGGAGGCAGGGGTCACTGGTTAGGCAGCTCTCGCTGTAGTATGGAGAAATGATACAAAACTGAAGTACACAATGGCATTTGACAAATTTAGACAAAAGATGGGAGATTAAATGGTAGAATAGACTAAACTTGTGACGGAGCAGGTGTGTGTGGGCCTGTGAGTCTGATGTAAGAGGAAGAACAGATGGATCTAGTTTCTCCAGAGATCCCAAATGGATTGGACTCCATTAAGCAAGATGAGGAATGAATAAGGACGAGCAGGTTGGGGTTGCTTTGTGCAGAGGGTGGAATACAGATCAGAGTTCAGCTTAAATTAGTATTTTCTAAGATTTTGCTAGGTGCCAGATACTGAGATAAAGTCCTTGTCTTCATACTTGGAACCAGGTGCCTAAGGCAGGACAGAGGTGAGCCACCTCGAAAATGGATACACTCTCCAAGGGTTTGTAGTGAAAGAGGCACAGCTCTTGGCCTGGAGTTGCTGGGGGCAGCGATAAGTGCATGATACTTGGTGACAGGAATCGCAAGTATGCTCTTGTGTTGAACGGATCCTCCTCAGGGTCGGCCCTGCAGAGGAAAGAGCTCAGTCACCGCGATGTCCTGCACAAGAGGCTAAAGTCCCGGATGTGTGTCTCGGGGTCTACACGGAAACCCCGACCCCTCTAAACTTCCTAGAAGCGCGCAGGAGGCGTGGTGCGCCTGCGTGTAGCCACCCCAAAGGCGGCGGGAAGTTGGTTTTCTGAGTAGCAACTGAGCAGCTTGAAGACGGATTGGAAGTAGCGGACCAATAAACAAACGTCTCATTGGCTTAGCGTGTTTAGGTTCCCAATTCTTCAGCTTCCCATTGGGCCTTTCAAGCGAGCAGGGGCGTGACTCCAGGGGCTCCGCCCCGAGCCTTGGCCCAGTCTCGGGGTCCAAGGCTGAGGGAGCGGGACGGAAGTGAGCGGGTCCCGCCCCTTCCCCTTCTCGTCTCCGTTGGAGTCGTCTCTGCCGCGGCTGCCTCGGCTGCCCGCTCTCCGGCGAGCCGGAGTCCTCGTGCCGTACCGTCAGTTCCCGGCCGCGCGGAGCCGGGATGCACTGTTCCTGCTGTGGGTCCTCATCATGGAGACCAAACGGGTGGAGATTCCCGGCAGCGTCCTGGACGATCTCTGCAGGTACTGCGCTGCCCGACCCCTTTTCGCCCCCGTCGGGTTTTCTCAGTTTCGCCGACCCCCAAAGGCCTCCGGGTCTTCTCCCCCGCCCACGTCCAGGTCCTCGCTTTCCGCTCCCGCCGCTGCTCGCTTTCCATCGTCGACCCTTCTCTCCGACGACACCGCCCCTCTTTCCGCCGCAGCCTCCCTGTTTCTCACGGCCCTCCGTCCTTCCCCTCAGAGAACCCGGAATTTCCTTATTTTTTAAGTTACTCAACTATTTTGCTTTCCCGCAGGCGCAGCCGCTTCGCCCGAGCCTGGGTCTTAGTGTTTTGCCGCCGCCACCCTCTCCCATTGTTTTTTCTGCCTCTGTGACTTTTCCACGCCGTGCACCCCCTCCTCCTCCTGTCTCATTCCCAGATTCTGAAGGAAGACCCCAGGGTAGTGATTTAAGTCTTAAGATCCCAGGTACGCGGACCTGCGCAAGGAGCAATTTTTCGGACTTCCTCTGACGCCCGCGTGTTATGTGTCCGTGGCGTTCTCTGTAAATTCCTGTAAGAAATTACTTTTTTTCTCATCCCTAGACTTGTCTTTGGGGGAGAGAGGGAAAAATGTAGAGCTGCTTTTCTTTTCATCCTTAATTACCCTATTTTAAAGGAAATTCTCAGCCGCGGGGTTTTTACTCAGGGTGTATACTTCACATGAGAATTTTTTTGCTTTCTTCCCCCTTGTCAACTCTGATTTCAGATAGCCAAACACGTGTAGGATACTTAAAAATACTTCCTTTCCGAAGGTGAAATTTGGGGTGCAGTGACACCCGGAGGTGTCGCCAAGTGTGTGTGGATTGTGATTACAAGTGATAACACCTTTTCGCTCACAGTTACTGTATTTATGTTTTAAAAGGCAGGCTTTTAGTAGTTGTATCTCCTTCACGCTGTTTTTTTTTTAATGGAAAGTAAAGAACTGGTATTTGTGGAGGTTTTGGTTTGGTTTTGTTTTGTTTTTTTTGAGACGCAGTCTCGTTCTTTCACCCGGCCTGGAATGCAGTGGCACATCTCGGCTCACTGCAACCTCTGCCTCCCGAGTTCAAGCGAGTCTCTGCCTCAGCCTCCCGAGCAGCTGGGATTACAGGCGCCCGCCACCACAACCCGGCTAATTTTTGTATTTTTGGTAGAGACGGGGTTTCACCATCTTGGCCGTGCTGGTCTCGAACTCCTGACCTCGTGATTCACCTGCCTCGGCCTCCCAAAGTGCTGACCTCGTGATCCATCCGCCTCGGCCTCCCAAAGTGCTGGAATTACAGGCGTGAGTCACCGCGTCCGGCCTGGAGTTTCTGCTGTGCGCCAGGCACTACCTTTACCTGTGTTGTTTTATTTAATCCTCAATCAGCCCTGTTTGGTAGGTGCAGTTAGTATATTTCCATTTTCATCTGCGGCAGATTCAGGAACTTTGTAATTTACATAAGGTTACATTCATCCTAATTGACAAAATCGAGATTAGAAATCTATTCCTTTTTCTTTACAGTGCCTGTGCTTTTTCTCTCACACCAGGAAGAAGTAATAAGCCTAACATTTTAAACCTCACGAAAACACATACAAGAAAGTAAATAGCCTAATTTTGCAGCTAATAAAAATGGCGTTGTACTTCTTTGGTGATGGTAGATATTTAATTTTTGAAGTATGGTAGATTCAAATGAACCACTGAAAAGGCACTTAGTTTCTTGTCCCAAATAACAAATAAAAGGAAAAAACTGAATTTGATATGTGTATTTGGATAAATGACTAGAAGCACATGAACCAATAGTGGGATTATGAGATTGTGATCTTTGTTTTCTGTGTTCCCAAGATTTTTTAACGGGTATGCATTTTATAGTTAGAAAAAAATTGAAGATATGTATTTAGAAAGGTGATCAGTAATTGGCTGTGGGTTAATGGGGTAAGAGTTGATTTAGAAAAATATGTGGTAATCTTACACGTTTTACAGACATCAGAGCTAGTCTTCCTACTAGTATTGGGGTTAATTTGCATATTTAGGATTACATCATTTAAAGAAGTGATGTCAGCTATTATGATTTTATGTATGAAACCTGTTCACAAAATAATTACGTTGTTTTGTAAACAATATATTAAGCACCTGTCAAGTGTTAAAGATACTTGGTTTTCCAGTGAGTGTATTTAAGCTGTTATACAAATATTTTTGAATGGAGTAACTTTTTTTCCTTTCGAGAAATTTCTTTGTGCAGTTACTGTTTTTGGCTGTATAAATAAGGATATGATATATTTAAAAATTAGGGCTAGCTATAATAATGAAACCAAATAAACATTTCTCAAAACTTCAGATTTTAAAATAAATGCCATTTTCAAGTTAATATTTATAGCTTTGATTAATTGAAAGATTTTTAATGTTACTAATTCAGGCTTTTCATTGTGGATTAAAACTTTTTTTTTACACTGAAAGAATTTGGTAAACTTATTTAAAAATAAAGCTTAATTTGAGGTTAATTTTTCTGAACTTGTTAGCTCTCTTTTATGTACCTCTTGATTTATGAATTGAATCTAGATGCTTGTTTTTACTCCCTTCATTTTTTTGCCCCAGTTCTGTTGCTTATTATTAGTGTATTTAGGAAGTTTTTTTGTGTGTTACTTTGTTTTTTGATAAATTACATGTTTCTGTTAAATCTTGCCTTTTGATGTGAAAAATGAGAGCAGGAGACTTAAATTTTCAAAATGTGACTTTGTAACCATTAGACTGCTCATAACCTAAGGCAGATGCTTTAGTATGGAACATTCCATTTATTGGAATATTGTGCAGCCGTTGTAAGTTCCTCAGGCAATTAGCACGCAGTATACTGAGGGAAAATATTTGTGTGTTGAAAAGATGTACACAGGATACTGAGTGAAATACTTAGTCACTTGGTGCCTTTTGTGAAAAATTTTTAAGTGTGTGTGTGTGAGAGAGGAGGAAGTATAGGTATTTGTGTGCCAAAAGAATATGCACCAAACTAATAATACTGTTTACTTTCTGAGTGGAATAGAATTAGAGGAGAGGAAGGGAAGAGTTTTGTCTTAAAATATTCTAGTGAACAAAAACTACATTAAAATTTAAAATGTATGTGTAAAGTTAAATCTGCAGCATTTTATGATACTTGTTTTTGATACACCATGATTTTTTACATTAAAACTCAAATACAGAGTTTTTCAATACTGTTTAAACTAGCTTATTAATGAATTGAAAAGCATGTTTTTAAAGCAGAAACTGAAAAGTTGGTTGGTTCAAATAAATGCTTGGAATTTTTTAAAAGCCCTTTTAAGAGTTGGGTAGAGTAAAGCCACACTAGTGTTAAAAGGAGAAAGGTATTTTCTGGCAACTAGTGTTGCTGCTATTTTGGTGATAGCATAGGTTAATTAAATAATTTGTGCTCATCTTCAGCTAGCCATTTTAGCATTGAATTCAACTGGAACATTTTTCTAATTGCAATCCTTGTGCTAATGTCCTGTTTGTAGGAACATTGAGAAAATAATATTTTGTGTGATGCAGTTTTTCCTGTAACAAATTGTAGGCATTTTATTTCAGCTATTACTATATACACATATATACACATATGTACACGTACTTGTAAACCTTTAAAACAGATCAAAAGCATTCACAGAATGAAAGCATTAAATGTTTAATTTTCATATATCAGCTCTTATAAACTTAAGAACTTTTTCCTATTAAAAATATGTAATCATGTACATGGTTTTGAAAATTAGAGTACAGACAGATTTCTAAATGATAGGCAACAGTCTTAGTTTCTTACCCTACCCTTTTCTATTCCTGTTGAGGCATTGACTTTTACTTGTTTTAAGTTCTGGTGGATACCTCAGTATTTTAAAATATACTTGTGCCACTTTCTCGTTTATCAACTTTCTATATTGAATTGGGGATTTGGTTCAACTTGGTAGATACTAGGTGAGAGTTCAGTTTACCACACCCACTATTGCTCCCGTCCTACTTCCAGTATGTCTCTATCAGTATTTTAAATTGTTCTATTGTTTGCCTTTGTGACTTTGACTTTTTTTTAGAGACAGGGTCTTGCTCCATTGCCCAGGCATGATCATAGCTCACTATAACTTCCAACTCCTGGACTCAAGCTATCCACTTGGCTCAGCCTCCTGAGTAGCCAGGACTATAGGCATGTACCACCATACCCAGGTATTAAATGCATTTTTTTTTTTTGGGTAGAGATGGGATCTTTGCCCAGCCTGGTCTCGAACTTACTTGTAGCCTCAAGCAATCCTCCTGCCTCCACCTCCCAAAGCGTTGAGATTACAGGTGTGAACTACCATGCTGGCCCCTTTGTGACTTTAATATACTTAAAATTATATTTGTTTTATGAACTTAAAGTATTTCTTGAGTCTCTTATATGGTGAGATGATTAGTGCCTCATTTTTTCTTGCCCATTCCCTCGGCTTCTATTCAGATTAACTTTTAAAGAATTAGGATTGATAATATTTGTATTCCATTTTGTAAAGTTAAGTCTGTTATATTTTGTACTATTTGTTGATTGTAAAAGCTGAACAACAATAATACAGTGTAAATATATAGTTTTTACAGTAGAGGCAAGTCTTCAGTGGCTAGTTTCTTTTCCATCAGGGCATAGTCAGGATCCCTTTGTAAGTGTCTTGCAGAATATCTAAATGAATTCTGCTTTCTTATATCCTACAAATTGGTCAAAATGATGATACCATTAAGTTTTTTCTTCAGGGAAATAAATATATGCTTTCGTTATTACTGCCTGATTCCTTCTAGCCTTTTTTTTTTTTTTTTTTTGAGACAGAGTCTCTCTTGGTTGCCCAGGCCGGAGGCAATGACGTCGTCTCAGCTCACTGCAACCCCTGTCTCCCTGGTTCTAGCGATTCTCCTGCCTCATCCTCCCAAGTAGCTGGGATTACAGGTGCCCGCCACCACACCATTTTTTATATTTTTAGTGGAGACAGGGTTTCACCATGTGTTAACCAGGCTGGTCTTGAACTCCTGACCTCAGGTGATCTGCCTGCCTTGGCTTCCCAAGGTGCTGGGATTACAGGTTGGAGCCACCATGCCAGGCTCCTTCTGGCTATTCTTGAAATCCATTTTCTTGAGGGGAGGGGACAGTTGGCTTTCTGTTCTAACTTTGGTGTTTTTGCTTTACATTTGGACTCTAATTCTGTTGTACATGTACTCCTCTCCTAATATGTCCAAAGTTTCTAGCTGCTTTTTTCACCCCTTCTCATCTGCTTCCGTATTTTATCCTTAGTCACACTTTCTACAGAATCCTTTTTTCCCTTTAGACTCTGCTCTTGGGGACCTCCATCCTCCTAATCCAGTCTGGGCTAGTTGCTCCCCAGACTTGCCTAGCAACTAGAATACTAGAATTCACTTTCACAACTCTCTAAGGTGGTACTTATTCTTTCTTGGATATCATGTTTTATCCTTTCTTGGTTTTCATTCTTGTTTTGCTTGTGTGCATTTTAAGTTAATTTCTTTGAGGGGGGTCATTAGGAAGTAGACTGAGTCCTTTGATGTCTAAAATACCTGTTTCTCTTTTCACACTTAGTTCCCATGTGGTCTAGGGTCCGCATTTTGAGTATCAGTGTCTAGGTGATATCCTTAATACTACCTTCCACTGCTTCTGTTGGTTATAGTAATCATGGTTTTTTGTTTTTTGTTTTTTTACCCCCCCAAGGGCTCTTACTTAGTTATTGTATGTTTTAAAAAAGAAAAATACAGTTGCTCTGAAAAAGGAATGCCCATTTAAATTTCTTTTAGGATAATAATTCCATCTTTCAACCCTCCTGTTTTCTTCTGGTTCCTCAATTATGTTTTCTTCAGGGTCAGTTAAACTTTTTCTTGTCATGCTTCACATTTTCATTAGATGGTAGGTGATTTTTGGATGCCTTTTTATATTAATGATGAGACATTTGAAGGGGTTTATTCATTAGTAGGCTTCTCCTTTATGTGAGTAGATAGGGAGCTGGCTGTTACACTTGAGGGTTTTTCATTTTTTAAAATAAAGATAGAGCAGACTTTAAAAGATAAAGGTGGTGGTTACCAGTTTTGGTTAATCAAGTTGGGCTCAAGGATTTTGCAGGTTTTAAATGCCATAACACAGACTGCCGTGCCAAGGGCATTCTGAATGCCAATTACAGATTGAAGTTCTTTCAAAAACCAAGATGTTAACAAAACTGATGAAGTTTGGGTTTCTCTTAAAGTAAGATGAACACATGTCTTAAATAGAGAAAATAGATCACTTGGTTCTGAAAGTTAAAACACTACACTAAGTAATTCCCCTCCCCTTCCCCACAGGTCCCTAAGGCAGTATTACATTTGCCTCTGACAGTTAAAATTTCAGCATTTCAACAGAGGGGAGCTGAGGAGAACTGGGAAAAATGAAAAGCAAAATTAGTGTAATTGATATAGGGAGCTAGTTTTTTTAAAAAAAAAAAAAAGAGACGGGGTCTGGCATTGTTGACCAGGCTGGATTTGAACTCCTTGGCTTGAGTAGCTGGAATTTGAGGCATGTACTACCATGCCTGGTAAGGCAATATAGAAACATAAAGACTCATAGTAGGATTGACTTACGAGATCTTTCAGCACTGAAGGATACGAATTTCCAAGTACATATGGTCTATGGAATGACAGTGCAGTGGATTAAAAATAGACACTGCAAAATTTCACAACACTGGGGGCAGAAGGAAGATGTCAGAAGCATCCAGACTAGGAAAAAAAAAAAAAAGTCATATACAAAACATTAAGAATCTGAATGGCTTTTGTCCTTGGCACAAGTTAGAAGTAAAAAGAAAAGAAAAATGAATGGCTTCAATTTTCTCAATATCAAAATTAGAAGTTGGAATGAGAGAGCACTGTTGAAAATTCTGAAAGAAAATCGTTTCCAACTTAAAATTCTTTACCCAAATTATCAAGTATGAGGATAGACATTTTCAGATGTATAGTATCTCAATATTTACCTCCCCTTTGCATCCTTCCTTCATAAGATATGTGAAGATGTACTTCGTTAAAACAAGGAAGTGAATTAAGGAGGATGAAGACAAAAATACAAGAAACATGACCTCTGTGGGATAAAGGCACAGGGAACTGTAAGATGCCAGTGAAAGGGCAGTGTAGAGGTGACAGATGTGTACCAGGTGTAGAGAACAGCTGATTCAGACTGGAACAGATCAGAAGACTAAAAGTCTTAAAGATGAAACTGATGAATCTGAATTGTGGGGGAAAAAATTCCAAAATGAAACTGATGGATCTAAATTGTGAAAAGAAAATCCACAATGGAGATGATTATATCAGAATATCCAAAAAGGAACCAGGAGGGTGTAAGGAGTTGGATCCCAGTCACATACACATCTAGATGGAGTTTCACCTGCTGAACTGGGCCAAAGTGTAAAACTAGCTGCATTTGACTTGAGGTGTATATACTGGGTCTGATCAACCTCTTGGAGAGAGAACCACGCTCAACTATATTGATCACTGACTGGAGACATCCTGAGCTGACAACCAACCATCATTAATCATGGACTGTGCTAAAACCTTCCAGATATGTAAATTTACAGTAGCCCTTACAAGCTCCGCCTAACCTTGCCTGAATGGAACATGATTTAGCTGCTTACTAGACTTGTGTCTCCCAAATTGCAATTCCTAAAAACCTGATTAAAATGCCTTTTGCCACTCCAGCGTTGTTTTTATTTCTTAATATATATATATATGTTTTTGAGACAGTGTCTCATCACCCAGGCTGGAGTGTAGTGACATGATCATAGCCCACTGCAGCCTTGAACACCTGGGCTCAAGTGATCCTCCTGCCTTAGCCTCCCGAGTAGCTAGGACTACAGATGCATGCCACCATGCCTGGCTAATTTTTAATTCCTTTGTTGAGAAGGTCCTCTTGTAATTGGAGAAGAGTGTTCTTATTCTTATTTGAAATTTGGAAAGAGCCAAGAATTATTTACTATGATACTGATTAAACAAGTGGTCAAACTGGGTGGTACTATTTTAAATTTTAAAAATGACTTTAAAAACCAATGGACTTGAATCTGTCTCTAATGGTTACTGGGAAAAAGGATGACCAAAAATGCTTAACATTGGAAAAAGTAATTGATAGCTGCTTTTAATGACTGCTGTAAGTTACAACATTCACTTAGATTGATGAATTTTAACTTGTATGTTTCATAATAAAGGGGTTCATTATCCTAATTACATATGTGTGCATGCAATATATTTTATATTATATGTAAAAGAAATATGTCTTTCCCTCCTTTCCTCAATGTACATAGAAAAGACAATTTAGGGTTTTGGAAAGTGAATATATTTGAAAGTTTGAACTGAGACTGCAGGTGAGGCTCTTTGAGAAGTCTGGTGTATTAATGAGCCACAGAATATTGGCTTCTTTTCCAATATTTCTTGATAATATTTTATATGTGAAGATTATGTAATAGCAAACATTTTAAAATGTAATTGTATGAATATATTTACCTGTATTCTTGGAAATGTTGCCAGACATGGGAGGAAGTGGAGGTTTTCTTGCTCACTTTTGTTGTTAGTGAGCTCTTAAGCTGATCTCTGTACTTGTGAACAGAAGGTACACAGGCTCGGAACAAATTGTATTAAAAGTGAGATACGTGTGGTGTCTTCTCCGTCTCTCTTTAAGACTCATCTTCCCTATAGTAATTTCCCTCAAATATTAATTGCTTCCTTGAACAGTACTGCTCTTGGTCCCTTTTCTAAGTTGGTAGGTCAGGTATGAAGCACTTAAATAGCCTAAGATAAATCGTTATAGTTTGTAAATGTAATTTTTATATGCGTTTTTTTTTTGACAGCCGATTTATTTTGCATATTCCCAGCGAGGAAAGAGACAATGCAATCCGAGTGTGTTTTCAGATTGAACTTGCCCATTGGTTTTACTTGGATTTCTACATGCAGAACACACCAGGATTACCTCAGTGTGGGATAAGAGACTTTGCTAAAGCTGATATCCTTTTTATTACTATAATGACTATCTTTCTTGTTAGCAATATATTTTAGCACAAATTTCTTTTTGTCTTTTCAGATTTTAAAAACTGTTAGAGAAAAACATACTTGATTGCTAAAAATTGTCAAACATAAATAGTAGACAATTTAATAATCATATTTTTATACAGAGGACTCCCTGAAATGTACACTGATTAAATTTGATTTTCTTTTTCCATGAATAGCTAGCCTGTTTGTAGAACTTTACTCTTGCTGCTCCATGTAACCAGATGATCTTTAATCTCACAGAGCGAGACCCTGTCTCAAACAAACAAACAAACAAACAAAAACAGTATCCAAGATTTATTGGTTGATATGTTACATCACTTGAGATTCAGGGCAATAAGTCCCTGAGCCATAGTTGTGGGACTACAAAGAAAACACTGATGGGAGACAGATTTCAAAGAAAGAAATGATCAAACCATTTGATTAAATGTGTAGAAGTTAATGAGAAATCAAAGGGGAATAGAAATATATTGAGCACTGTCTTTGTTAAAGGCCTTGGTGATAGGTTCTCTGGAGAAATCTTAGTAGACTGGTTTTCAGGAGTTACAATCTACTTATGGAAACATTAAAATAACCAAGTCCCCTTTTGCTTTGGTTATTTTGTATGGACTTACGAGTCTACTAGAGCAACTTTACGGTTTTGGATAATATTTTGTGTGTGATTGCACGTGAGTTTTACACTTTCCCTGCTTTTAAAAAACACCAAGAACCTTTGTTTTAGGTATGTTTCTTTTAGTTAACTAAGAATAATTACATGGAGAAGGAATGTTTAATGTGGTACACTTCATTACGTAACTGCATGGTTACTCTGTGCCAGGCCTTATGCAGTGAACAGAGTGGACTCAGTATCTTCAAGAAGATGAGAAAAGACAGGAAAGGAAATGATTACAGTGCAGTGTGGTAGGATGTGATATGGAAGCACAGTGTTCAGTGGGAACGGAAGAGGGATACCTACTTACGATTTGGAGGCTGTGAGTTTGATTCCCATCTGGCCACTTGAAAATACTGGGTAGGTTGTTTAATTTCTCTTAGATGACGATCCCAGTTTCTTCCTGAAACATAAGGTTGTTAATAGTGCCTAATTCAAAGGATAAGTTTGAGACACATATGTTTGTACATGTAAATCGTTTACCTGGCACAGTGATCAATAAATGTTAATAAGTAATAAATGTTAACTATTACTCCAAAAAAAAAATTTTGAAAGCTAAATAGAAGCCTTCTTTGAGATAGTGATTTATGTGAGGAAAATCGGAGGAAGTGAAAAAAGTTACTGTATTTTAGACTAAATGGGAAAGATAAGAGATGATGCTACAGAGTAATTCAGGGGCTAAAACGTGTAGGGGTCTTGTAGGCCATATTTAAAAAACATTTTAAAAAACCTTATATTTTGGAAAAAAACTTAACTTTTGGAGATGACTAAAGAACATGACAACTGCCATCATACCCTTCATCTGTATTCATTTATTATTAACATTTTCCCACATTTGCTTCTTTCTTCCCATAGGGGTGTTTCTCAAGACTACTGTGGAATAGTGTGAACAGTGAATTGGAGGAAGGCAAGATTGGATTCTGAGAATCTAGTTAACATGCTCTTTTATTAATTTACTAGAGAGAGAAAACCTGTGGTAGTAGAAATGAATAGAAGAGATCAAATTTGAAAGTTATTTAGGAGGTAAGATTGGTGGTGACTTGGATATCTGAGAAGTAGAAGAAAGGATGGTACCCAGGTTTGTAGTATGAGCAGTTGAGTGTATGAGACTGCCATCCCATTGACAGGAAAATGAGAAATGTTGTAGGGGATTGACGGGTTCAGTTATGGGCAAGTTGAGTTGATGGTACATGTGGGATATTGCAGTAGAGAAGACTGCGTACTTTGATAAGAGCATAAGTTCTGGAGCCACATCCTTTGGGTTAGCATCCTTTCCCTACCACTTACTAGCTATGTATCTTTGGATAAATTGTGGAACTTGTGTATGCTTCTGTTTTCTCTTTTTTAAATTATGCATAGTCTTGTGATTTTTTTTTTTTTTTCCCCTTCAGTAAGCACTCAGCAATGAGGATACAGACAAAAGTATCCCAGATTTGCTCCTTGGCTGAAGTTCTGCTAGGGATTTTACTAAACGTGTAAAGCCAGACTTGTAATACCTTTTAGAATCTTAGCGGGCCCTTATAGAACCATAGAGCTTCGTGGAATGGTTAATGTTGTATCCAGGCTTTTATCTTTTTTTCCCCCCTCCTGAAATGAAGGCATGGACTAATTATATTGAGATTAACTTTGCGCTTGTCTTAAAAAAAAATTGTAGGTACAGGGTCTTACTAGGTTGCCCAGGCTGGTCTTGAACTCTTGGGCTCAAGCATTCCTCCTGCTTTGACCTCCCAAAGTGCTAGGATTACAGGTATCAGCCACCACACCTGGCCAGATTACAGTGTTGTCATAGGTGGCTGACTGACTTGGGCTCTGAGGACCTATTTCATTTGTACTACAACTATGAAACAAATTTTAAATTACGGAATTGTAGAAAACGTAAAATTGAAATTAATAAAATGAATTTGATGTAATTTTTTTTTTTTTTAAACCAGACTTTTCATCACAATGTGAATGAATATAATGCCAACTTCTTTGAGGGTGTTTTGAGTTTGGTGTACCTGTACTAACACCACCTTTCTCTGCTGTTACGAAACATTACTTTCTGTATTATGTCATATGTCATTTGATTGTAATGCATCATTTGTAGATTAACTTTATTTCTGTTTTTAATAGCCGGTAGCAATTAAAGTAGTACTAGTACCAGTATGGTCTGTGAAATCAAGTGGTAATATTTGATACATATGGTCATCTAGATAATTGAAAATATGCTCAGATTGCATGTTAGAGTAATATCAAAATGAAAACACAGAGTATACAAGTTTTTATTGAGGAATTGAGAACCCTTAAAAGTATGACCTCATTTTGAGCGATACTATCATAGATTATCATTTTCTCCACTTTTTTTTTTTTTTATATAATAGTATTATAGTGAAGAGGCATTTGATAGCATGGAGTGTTGGAAGTCTGAGCATATAATTTCAGGGTTTGGATTTTACTTACTTTACTATTAATATTTTACGCTGCCCACTTTTGTGGGGAGGCATGCCCAGTTTCTTTAAAACTGGCTATGTTTTCCTTAATACCTGGATTTGCCTTTCTCTGTAATACTTAAAGTAAAACTTCATAAAAGTGTTCTTCATTATGGAAACAATATATATGTGGTAAACAGTATAGAGTGGCATACCTCATTCATACTTCTCCTTCCCAGAATTAACCACTTTGTTTCTCTGATGTGACAGTTTCTTTCTCTTAGCAATATATTTTTTTCTGTTTCTTGGTATCATTTTATATATGTAATTCTATTTCTTGTTATTACGCTAGTATCTATAATTACCTGGTATTATGAATTTGACTCACTTAATGAGAAGTGTTCTAGGTGTTTACATGGTCCAGAATTAGTTTGTGTTAGCTCAGGGATCCAGGACTATGAGTACTCAAGACTTACTTGATTTGTGTGTAGGCTATAAATGCAAAAGTTAACAATGACGTTTTAAGAGAAAACAAATGTGGAAAAAACAAAAACACCACCTGTGTCGGCCTCCCAATGTGCTGGGATTACAGGTGTGAGCCATCATGCCCGGCCAAAATGCTACACTTAAATGAGGGAAGATTTGAATAATTTCACATAAAATACACTGTTGATTTAAATGGGTCTCTTTCTGCATATAATTTCTCAAGCCATATTAAAGGAGAAAGTAACTTCCTTGACACTATTTATACTCTTCAGTCATTGTCCATTTTTGCTGCCTCAAGGTGAAGATGTGGAAAAAGTTTTGGACGAATGGAAGGAATATAAAATGGGAGTACCAACATATGGTGCAATTATTCTTGATGAGACACTTGAAAATGTGAGTGTAATAAAGATTTTTAGTTAAATGGCGATCGTTAGTCTATTAACAAAATTTGTTATTGATGTAGTGTTTCTAAACTGAGGTTTTAAAATATACTTAGATTTTTAGTGCTAAAAGGCCAAGTTTTGTATATTTTATCTGCATGCTAGGTCTGCAGATTTTTTACTTGTAGCAATTATGGCGTGGTACAAAAAAGGGTCACTTAATTGTTGAAGACTTTTTTTTTTTTAGTGGGCAGAATGCTTTCACACTGGTGGTGGTGTATTCAGGCTCATGGAAGATAAACAGTTATCTCAAGCACAGAGAAAAATGGCTTTGATTTTTAGAAAGGAGCATGGAAAAGGAGGGCAAGTTTGATTTTTACCTCTGCTTGTTTTATAGGTACTACTGGTTCAGGGTTACCTAGCAAAATCAGGCTGGGGATTTCCAAAAGGAAAAGTAAATAAAGAAGAAGCTCCTCATGATTGTGCTGCTAGAGAGGTAAGTTATTCCAGTTTGATACACGGTAAATTTGGCTGTTAGGGTCTGAATGTATTTTTTTTAGCCATACATGACTTCTTTGGACTGTCTTAACCCTTTCCAGAACTTGAGTGCTGGAAAGTGCTTGAAGTAACTTAAATTTTTCTAACATCACTGTTGATTCTTTTATCCACATCTCTTTTCATTTATTCTCTTACCTGTTCCCATTTTTTTAATGGGCCATTTTGGTTTATATCTTGTTCCTTTCTTTATGATGACATTTTTCCCTCCTTTCCCTTTAGAATTAGATTTGCTATGGGTAAAACATTTTGGCTATTGTAATCCTTGTTTTATGTTTATAGTCTTGGCTTCCTGACAAGTGCACAATTTGGAATTTTTTTTTTTTTTTTTTTTTGAGACGGAGTCTCACTCTGTCACCCAGGCTGGAGTGCAGTGGCGTGATCTCAGCTCACTGCAAGCTCCGCCTCGCGTGTTCACGCCATTCTCCTGCCTCAGCCTCCCGAGGACCTGGGACTACAGGAGCCCACCACTGCGCCCGGCTCATTTTTTTGTATTTTTAGTAGAGATGGGGTTTCACCGTGGTCTCGATCTCCTGACCTCGTGATCCACCTGCCTCAGCCTCCCAAAGTGCTGGGATTACAGGCGTGAGCCACAGCGCCTGGCCCCAATTTGGACTTTTCTGAGAAGTTGACGTTTGTTGCTGAAAACTCACTCAGGCTTTCCACTGTCTATAGGATAAAGTTTAATTCTTTAAGTTTTTAAACTCTGTCCCCTCTCCCCGACACAAATCTTAACCTTCTGAATTTATTGTATTTTCAGTCAAAACAGTTTATTCTCTCTCTTTTGAACTTGATTGATTTGTTTCGGCCTTGAAATTTTTGCTGTTATGGCTGGGCACGGTGATTCACTCCTGTAATCCCAGCACTTTGGGAGGCTGAGTTGGGCGGATCACCTGAGGTCGGGAGTTTGAGACCAGCCTGACCAACATGGAGAAACCCTGTCTCTACTAAAAATACCAAAAATTAGCTGGACATGGTGGCACATTCCTGTAATCCCAGCTACTTGGGAGGCTGAGGCAGGAGAATCTCTTGAACCTGGGAGGCAGAGGTTGCAGTCAGCCGAGATCACCATTGCACTCTAGCCTGGGCTACGAAAGTGAAACTCTGTCTCAAAAAAAAAATTTTTTTTTGCTGTTATTTCGCTACCTAGAATGTCCTCTCTTGTTCCTTCTGTTCAGCTCCTATCTGGATATGTTTCTAAACCCAACTCAAATCCCTTTTCCCTGAAGGACTGCAACTGCCACCAACTCACTGTGTATAGGGCTTAAGTTTCTTTTCTCTCTCTCTCTTACATATGTGTGTGTGTGTGTGTATGTGTGTGTGTGTATAAATATACACATATAGATACACACATACACATATAATTATTTTTGGTGTAGGATCTCCCTTTGTCGTTCAGTGGTACCATCATAGTTCACCACAGCCTTGACTTCCTGGGCTCAAGCCATCCTCCTGCCTCAGCCTCCAGAGTAGCTGGGACTACAGGTGTGCACCACCATGCCTAGCTAATTTTTTTGATTTTTTTTTTTTTTTTGTAGAGGCAAAGTCTGTGTTGTCCAGGCTGATTTTGAACTTCTGAGGTCAAGTGATCTGTCCTCCTCGGCCTCCCAAAGTGCTGGGATTACAGACATGAGCCACCGTGCTTGACTGGTCCTTAGTTTCTTAAAATGAAGTTTATAATGGATGTTCTTCGAAGTTCATTCCTTTTCCTTTTTTTTTTTCTTTTTTTTTTTTGAGACAAGGTCTTGCTGTATTACTGAGGTTGGAGTACAGTGACATGATCATAGTGCACTGCAGCCTTGACTGCCTGGGCTCAAGCAATCATCCTGCCTCTTAGCCTCCCAAGTAGTTGGGACCACAGTTGCATGCCACCATGCCTGGCTAATTTTTTTTTTTTTTTTAAATAATGGGGGTCTCACTATGTTGCCCAGTCTGGTCTTGAACTTCTGGGCTTAAGTGATCTTCCTGCCTCAGCCTCCCAAAGTGCTAGGATTACAGGCATGAGCCACCATGCCCAGCCTTCATTCTTACTTAAAATTCTATTTAAAAATCTTACCAGTTAACTCTAGCAAACAGTAGTCTCTGAACTTCAGTAGCAATTATTGTCTTTACAATTCACTATTATATAATACCTTGTGATGGATTGTTGGCCATATTCTTAGTTCTTACCATTTATCACACAATTTATCATGTATCACACAATTATTCTTGAGATTTGAGAAGTTGAACTAACAGGAAGTATGATATAAGGGAAAGCAGATGGCCTAGGACTTGAAAGATTTTTGTTCTAGCATAGATTTCGTTACCCAGTACCCTAGAGACTTGAGGCTAGTCACTTAACCTCTATAAGCCATAAAGACCTTTAAGGAGATTCACTCAAGTCCTTTAGAAGTAATATCTTTAAGGAAAAAATTCTAAGGTGATAGTGATTTGATGAATTTAAGACTTTTTGAAATGGTAATATGGATTTTGTGGCATATTTCATTAGAATTCATTGCCTTGTATATGTTTGACTTGATTTCCTGCAACAGTGTTTATTGCCTACTTTAAGTTTGGGTGTAACTATTAATGAGGGATAATAGTGAAAATTTTTACAAACTACTGGTGGTTGTTTATTATAGAAAAACCATTAGTGGTTATTTACTTTGTAATAGGATTAAAAAATGATTGAAAATGCTGTATTTTAAATTTTGATATGAAGCAGCTTGCCCAAGCTATTATATACAACAGCCTATAGACAAAGCTGTTGTGTATGAGTAAATGAAGGTTAATGCACAATTCTTAAAATTGAAAGCAGTTTGGTGAGAATGTGAGGAATTGCCACATCCCCTAAGAGCTTAGCTTTTCTTTCTGTAGAGGGTAGGAAATGAGACGGAGTATCTGTAAAAGTCCTCCCTCTTATTTCCTCAAACTTTGTAGTTCTCTTGCTCATAAGGAAGGACAAAATAGAAATCAATAGTATCCTACTTAGAGGAATTGATCGTAGCTCTGTACATGGAATTAGACTGGTCTTACAGCAGTAAGGTGGTTGTCCAGGTCAGGAAGAGGGTATTACATTAGTTGGAATAACAAAACTAGTTCCATTTTAGGTTTTTGTCTTGGTTTGAGGGAAGCACAGACATTCTGAGGAGCCATAGTCTCTTAATTTCAGGGATAATTTTTTCATTTTCATAATAAAAATTCTAACCTCTAAACATTCTTTTTGATCTCCATGACATCCTTTTATAGCTGACTAAGGAACTTTAACTTCAGTAAATTTTTGGAATAGGAGTTTTAAAGGCAAGGTTGACTTTTGATTTTTAAATGACCAACTTTGTCATAAAGTTTGGGATTAGGGTGAAGTGTTGCTGTTTTAGTCTGTTGGGGCTAGCATAACAAAATACCACAGATGGAGTGGCTTAAACAACAGAAATTTATTTTGCAACGGTTCTGAATGCTGGGAAGTCCAAGAGCAAGGTGACTTATAGATTAACACCTTGCTGAGCAAACTCGTGGCCTTCTTGGGTATATGCAGGGAGAGCTCTGGTGTTTCTTCCTCTTATAAAAATGGCACCAGCCCTATCAGATTAGGGCCTGCGCTTATGGATCTCATTTGACTTTTATTACTTCCTCAAAGCCCTATCTCCAAATACAGTTACTTTGGGGGTTAGGGCTTCAACATACGAATTTTTCGGTGGGAGGGACATAATTTAGTCCATAGCAGTGGCCTGTTTTGAATGATAAAAGTATTCAGCTAGAATTGCAGTTTGTCCTTCTGCCACTTGGTGGTGCTGCAGCATAAAAGAAGCTGCAGGGCTTGACTGAGTGACATTACCAGTGGTAAACCAGTTGGTTATTCCATTCTTAGTAGTTTGTTAATGCCTCGTTTTTCTTTTTCATTTCAACTTGTATTAACAGATGAGGAAAGATTTTGTTCTAATTTTCTAACTACTTATTAGACTTAGGCTGATATTTTAAGCACTTTTTTCTTGCATTTAAGTTACGCAGTTCTACCATGGGTGCTTACAATTTTAAGTTGCTAATAGCATTTTTATTTAGCTTATTATAGCATTCATACAGTATATTAATGCTGTTATTTTATTATATATGGCAGTCCAGAAGTGTTTTGTTACACTGTAGCAGAATTTGACACATCCCCAAACAGGGAAGAGTCTGTGGGCTAAGCCTAAAGCAGCAGTGGCAGACAAGCTACTTAGGGAGATTGTGTAAGTAATTATCAATAGAAAGCTAAGGGCAGACCGGTTTTTTTTTTTTTTTAGGGCAGTCTTAATTAGTAATTTCCAATCTTCTGTTTGACCTTTTGGCTCACCTTTGTTAATTTGACTATTTCTGAATAGTTGATTTGTTGAAATAGATTTAGGACTGTCAAAAGACAAAGTCACAACAAATTTAAAGATTGTGATGGGTTTATTTGCAATTTTAGAAATAAGCAATATTTTATTCCATAAAATAGAATGAGCATTCCAATGGCTGAGCAAAGGAGATTGGCTTTAAAGACAGAAAAGAGCTGAGGAAAGCAGAACCAAAACTCAAATGTAGTTTGGCGTTTCAAAGTTAGTTTTATTCTAAAGGTTAAAGCAGAGAGGACTTCCTTATGCTGACTGAAACTGGTCTGTTTTGGGATTTGGCTATTACCTGTTTCTCTCCAGATTTCTTGAAGGATAGGAGAACAACTTAGTTTTGGTTGGTGACATGGAATGTTAGCATGAGTAATTCCATTTTGTTTAGGTCTGTTGGGGCCTAGTGTGGGAATGCAGTCCATACCATGGCCTCCTGTAAGTTTTATTTAACAGGACAAAGATGTTTTCTAAATATTGTAGAAGGCATAATAATCTCAATTGTATTTTTGTTGTGATTTGTGGTGAAACATCAACTTTCTTGAGAAGAAGCAAATAATACTTAACTGTTCACTTGTGGTTTCAAGATTTAATATATCATTCCTTATTATTTGACAAAACAATGTTTCATTGTAATGAAACTGACTTTCATATGCACTTATATAATTTAGTAGAATTAATACAAAGCAACTATTAGTTTATTCTGCCTCTTACTGTAGGCTTATAGGATGAAGATTATAGACAGGATTTCATTGTCTCGTACACTGCTGCTCTTTGGGTTACACTTTTTTTTTTTTTAATTTTAAAAAAATTAAATATTTTTATTATATCCTTTTAAACATACAGAAGATAGAAAAAAACAGTACAATGAACAGCCATGTCCACCAGTTAGATTCTGTAACATTTTGCCACATATGCATCACATCACATTTTGTTAAACCATTTTAAACATTTTAAGACATTCTAACACTTCATTCCTAAATGCTTAAGTATGCAAATTAAGACAGTCTTTTATAAACTACAACACCCTTCTCACAGCTCATAAAATTACCAATAATTATCCAGTATCATTCAAAATCTAATCCACATTCCAATTTTCTCAACTGCCTCACCACCGTGCTGGCCTCCCACCCCCACCCCAGTCTTTTACAGATGGTTTTTCAAAATAGGGCCCAATAAAATATTTCACATTGCATTTGGTTATTACATAACTTTTAATCTAGAAGAGTTACCCACTCCACTTCCTTTTTTCTTTCCCAACACTGGTATTTTGAAGAAATGAGGCCAGTTATCTTCTATAACGCTTCACATTCCAGATCTGTCTGATTGTTTCTTTAGTGGTATCATTTAGTGCTGCTCTATGCCAGCATTTCTCCTTAATTTAAGGAATGTGAGCACCTTCCTTCTTTCTGATTTTGTCTGAAACCCATATAATAGCCAGTGTGATAGCCACTCATGTACCATGAAATTAACATACTTCCCAAAGCATCAGCATCATCAAGAGAATCTGGACATATGGGAGGTGGTGGGGGAATTATTGGTGGTCCAGAAGGAAATGGAGGCATCCAGCATGATAGTAAGTGGGGTGGTGGTGGTGGCGGCGGCGGTGGTGGGCCATTGAATTTTAGACCTGGCTGTTTTAAGGGAGCTGCAGTATTCTTCTTTTGGCTTTTATTCTTAGCAGGTTTTCTTTTAGGTGTGGTTTTTGGTTTACCTGAAGTTTCACAAATGTCACCATTCTTTAGAGCATGCTTAAATGAAGCCACAGCTTTATCATATGCTTTTATCAATGCTGTATCATCCCAAATGTCAGAATCATCACTCTGGCCTGTGCCGCGCCGGAACAGCACGGAATCCTCCTGCTCCGGGACGCCGCCACCACTGCCGCCGCTGCTCATCGCCATAGTAAACTTGCCGGTGCGCAGCGTGGGGCCCCTTCCCTTCTTCGAGTCCACTTTTTTTTTTTTTTTGAGACAGAGTTTTGTTCTGTCACCCAGGCTGGAGTGCAGTGGTACGATCTCAGTTCACTGCAACCCAACATCCGCCTCCCGGGTTTAAGCGATTCTCCTGTCTCAGCCTCCCGAGTAGCTGGGAGTACAGGCACATGCAACCACGTTCAGCTAAGTTTTGTATTTTTAGAGACGGGGTTTCACTATGTTGGCCAGGCTGGTCTTGAACTCCTGACCTCGTGATCCACCAGCCTTGGCCTCCCAAAGGGCTGGGATTACAAGTGTGAGCCACTGCCCAGCCCTTTGGGTAACACTTTAAAAAAAATTTTACATGTGGATTTTTATCGTTTAACATTAGAGAAGTTGGTGATACTCCTTTTGTCAGGAGAATTAAATGCTATATTATAATACAGCAATAGATTTGATTCACAGGAGGTGTGGTATAAAAATTTTTGTCTTTGGTGTCTGTTTATATATTTCAACTATTAAAACTTTTTCCTGGCAAATATTTAATGAGAATACTTGCCTAATTTTACAGGCAAATCTGTTTTATCACTTGCAGAATTGATTGGACAGCTTGAATCTACCTCTTTTAGTGCTGGTGGCCCTTGCTGTTTTGCCTCATATTGTACTACTTCCTCCCATGTAATTCTTAAGCTGTAGCCATTCCTGGCTCTCTAAACAGGAGGCCTTTTTTCTCCTTGTTGGTTTGGCAAACTCCCATTTATCTTTTAGGTCCTAGCTCCCGTTTACCCAGCAGAATAGACTCCTGTCCATAACCAAAGGTGACCATCCCCCAACTCTCAAAGATGTCTACTAAAGACTGAATTAGGCACCCTCCTCCTACCTCATAATACTTACATTAAAATTTTTTCTGTTGTAAACTGAACTCCTTAAAGGGTGCTGCTTGCGTCATTCATTACTAAATTCACTGCCTAGAGCAGTGCCTGTCACTTATTAAGCGCAAAGTACATAGTTGAGTGAAAGCACTAAGATCTAAACATTCTAGCTGCGTGACCCCATAAAAATTACATTCAGGATGAGATAATGTCATATGTAGAGAAGAATAGATTAATTCAAAGAATAGACTTTAGTTAATATTATACCGTATTTGCTATATTACTTTTGATAAATATGTGTGCAGAGTTTTTTTTATTATTGCTGAATTATTTGTGAGTAAATTACAGACATAATGCCCCTTTGTCCTTAATTGCTTCTGCATGTATGTTTTAAGAACGAGGAATTCTTTTAGGGTAATGACAGTGAAATTCTCAGATTCAGGTATGTAACATTGATATGGTGCTGTTTGTTATCTAAAGGGCAGTTCATATTCACATTCACTAATTGCCCATTATGATTTAGCAGTTCCCACTGGTTTGCCCATCCAGGATCCAATCCATGCTCATTTGTTGCATTTGCATTTAATTGACACATCTCTTCAGTCTCCTTTAATCTGAAACTGTTTGTCACTTTTTCTTGAGTACTTTTTTTTATTAAGCATATAGTTAGATACTATTTGTAACACAAAGATAACACCTCAGCCCATAAGGATTTTAGATTATACAATTTCCTTTCAGCATAATATCCAATTATGCAGATTCACATGACTAGCTATGTATACTTCTGATTTTTGAGGCATTATTCAAAGAACAGAGCTAAGGAGCTAAGGAGAACTATAAAACTAGAATTTAAGAAACAAAATTTTTAAAACTTTTCCGTTTTTTTTTTCTTTTTTTTTTAAGATGGAGTTTTGCTCTTGTTGCCCAGGCTGGAGTGCAGTAGCATGATCTTGGGGGGGTTCAAGCGATTCTCCTGCCTCAGCCTCCCGAGTAGCTGGGATTACAGGCATGCGCCACCCCGCCCAGCTAATTTTGTATTTTTAGTAGAGCTGGAATTTCTTCATGTTGGTCAGGCTGGTCTTGAACTCCCGACCTCTGGTGATTCACCCGCCTCGGCCTCCCCTTAGTGCTGGGACTACAGGTATGAGCCACCGCACCCAGCCTATGTTTTTTTTTTTCTTTTTTTTTTTTGGACAGGGTCTTGCTCTGTTACCTAGACTGGAGTGCAGTGGAGTGGTGATCATGGCTCACTGTAGCCTGGAACTCCTCGGATCAAGTGATCCTCTCACCCCAGCCTACTGAGTAACTAGAAAAACAGGTGTGGGGCCGGGTGTGGTGGCTCATACCTATAATCCAGCACTTTGGGAGGCCGAGGCGGGTGGATCACCTGAGGTCAGGAGTTCGACACCAGCCTGGCCAACATGGTGAAACCCTGTCTCTACTAAAAATACAAAACTGGGCGTGGTGGCGGGCGCATGTAATCCCAGCTGCTCAGGAGGCTGAGGCAGAATTGCAAGCAAGAGGTTGCACTGAGCCAAGAGCCCACCATTGCACTCCAGCCTGGGCAACAAGAGCGAAACTCTATCTCAAAAAAAAAAAAGAAGAAGAAGAAGAAGAAAAACACGTGTGCACCACCATGCCAGGCTAATTTTTACTTATATTTTTTGTATAGATGGAGTCTCACTATGTTGGCTAGGCTGGTCTCGAACAACTGGGCTCAAGTGATCCTCCCTCTTTGGCCTTCCAAAGTGCTGAGATTGCAGGTGTGAGTCACTGTGCCCAGTCCCATTTTTCTGAAGTGCAGTTACTTGTCTAATACACACACACACACCCCCACCGAGTTTTTAATATATTCTTGATATGAATGTACTGTCTCTTCTGGTTTATCTTTTGACTCTCTTAATGGTGTCTTTGAAGACAGTTGTACATATTGATAGGTAAACTTTTAAGTCATCCAGCCTTAATTGTTAAAATTGTAAATCTAAGCCAACAAGATTGATTTATTAATCGAAAACATTATTAAGCTCTGTCTCAAACAGTAGATTAGACCTTAGTTTCGAAGAAGAGGAAAACCAAAGCATCTGGACTTTTCCTCTGATGGGAATGCTCAGACAGCTTGCATGGATCAGTTCCACATGATTGATGATTTAATGACCTTACCTTCTGTACGTAAATGTTAAGAATTGGGAAGTGGGAAATCTTGAAACCTCTATCACAAGCCTTCAGGATTTTATTCTGCGAAAGGTGTATAGTTTTGGTGTGTTTGAATGTCAGCTATCAGGTCTACAGAGGACTGGTTCTCTATATACCTGCTATACCACCTGTGGATACAGTATTAGAAACGATAGGGCATAAGAACTTTTTTTACGTCTCATATGCACTTCTGTACCAGCCTGTCATTTCTAGAAGTAGTGAATACAAGTAATGTCCCCTTTTTCTGAGTTTTGTCTTTAGAATAAATTTTAATGAACTAGAGGCCTAACAACTAAAATGAAAATTTCATCCAAATTTTTTGTTTCCAGGTCTTTGAAGAAACTGGTTTTGATATCAAAGACTATATTTGTAAGGATGATTACATTGAACTTCGAATCAATGACCAGCTTGCTCGTTTGTACATCATTCCAGGAATTCCAAAAGACACAAAATTTAACCCAAAAACTAGAAGAGAAATTCGGGTATGTAACAAGCATATTTTCAGGTTACTGGACAGTATCCCAAATGAATAAGTAGGGAATTCCTTTTATAAACTCCTTGATAAAAATTAACTAAATGAATTATTTTCTTCTGTGTTTCAGAACATTGAGTGGTTCTCTATTGAGAAATTGCCTTGTCATAGAAATGATATGACCCCCAAATCCAAACTTGGTTTGGCACCTAACAAATTTTTTATGGCCATTCCCTTTATCAGGTGTGTTCATATTTCTTGAAATGAAACTTACATGGTTGTGATAGTCATCTGTCTGTAGCCATATTTTGAAAGTGATTTCTTAATGTTTCTGCAGACCATTAAGGGACTGGCTTTCTCGAAGATTTGGTGATTCCTCAGACAGTGACAATGGATTTTCCTCAACTGGTAGCACGCCAGCTAAACCCACTGTGGAGAAATTGAGGTAAAGAAATATATTCATGGAATCCTGATTTTCTGATAGTTTTTAAAAGTAGAATAATAGTATTTTGCTTCTAAAATTTGTAGAGGGTGTAAGATTTCTTTTTATAGATACTCTTTGTTACTGGTCTCACAGATAACAGAAGATTTTTTTAAAGGGTTTCTGATGAGATGAAAAAGGTTAATTGGAGTTGGAAAGGAGCTTCAGGCACCTTTTAAAATAGTATACTCAAGAGGATACCAACTTTTTAGATAGAACACTAGGAAAAAAAAGTCTTGTGTGTTCTTAGTGTTATTTCTCTGTTCTCTTATCCTACTTTTAAGATAATTGAGTTTCTAAAGACATTTGGATGGAGGATATATTAAGTTTTGTTTTCTTGTAGGGGAGAGGAAGGATGCTAATACAGCTTGTTAAATTGGAGATAGAACAGTGAAGACTTGGGCTTTTAAAAAATATTTTCCAGCTGGGCGCAGTGGCTCACGCCTGTAATCCCAGCACTTTGGGAGGCCGAGGCAGGTGGATCACCTGAGGTCAGGAGTTTGAGAACAGCCTGGCCAGCATGGTGAAACCCTATCTGTACTAAAAATACAAAAAATAGCCCGGTGTGGTGGCAGGCACCTGTAATCCCAGCTACTCAGGAGGCTGAGGCAGGAGAATCTCTTGAACCCGGGAGGCGGAGGTTACAGTGAGCCAAGATAGTGGCACTGTACTCTAGCCTGGGTGACAGAGCGAGACTCTTGTCTCAAAAAATAAAAAATAAAAAAAAATTTGTATCAGAGACTGTGTATTATCAAAAGTGACTACTACTTGGACATGAACCACGAAGAACATTTTCTTGCTTGGAACTTTTTGTTTTCATTGCCCAGGCTGGAGTACAGTGGCATGATCACAGCTCACTGCAGCCTTGACCTCCCAGACTCAAGTAATTGTCCCACTTAGTCCCCTGAGTTGCTGGGAACACAGGCAGATGCCACTAAGCCTGGCTAATTTTTTAAAATTTTTTGTAAAGATGGGACTCTCCCTATGTTGCCCAGGTTGCTGTTAAACTCTTGGGCTCCAGTGATCCTCCTGCCTCAGCTTCCCAAAGTTTTGAGATTACAGGCGTGAGCCACCCTGCCTGGCCTCTGGCTTACAACTTAATTGCATCCAAGTCAGTTACAGAGTAGGCTGGGGAAGTAACTTTGTTAAATAAGCCTGTGTTTTTAAGCATATATATATTTATATATATATATATAAAGCATAATCACCTTGTTAGAAAGTTGCCTATGTTAGATTCAGAAAGAGTTGATTTTTACATTTTCTGTAATTTGGATTTGCTTTTATGACAGAGCTTCAGAAATAGGAGTAAACCACCTCTATAGTAAGTATTTCTTAAATAGGTAGCATTCCATTTTAGATGAATATTCTGAGGACAGGAGCTTGGACTAAATGGCCTGATGTCTTTCAGAATCTATGGTTATTGTAATATTAGTCAGAAGTTGGTCTCGAACTCCTGACCTTGAGTGAGCTACCCTCCTCGGCCTTCCAAAGTGCTGGGAGTATAGGTGTGAGCTACCGCGCTCAGCGTGCCTGAGTACAACATTTTAAAATTAGATTCTTTTGCAGAAGAATTCGAAACTGGGTCTTAATTTGCTCATTCATTATCTTGTGCCCTTTAATTTTATATTTTAGAGGGTAGCTTACTTTCTCAGATCCTCTTCCAGCTAGGATGTGGTCTGTAACTGACTTGTACAGTTTCAAAAACTTAGCAGGGCAAGGTGGCATGTGCCTGTAGTCTCAGCGACTTTGGAGACTGAGGTGAAAGAATGGCTTGAGCCTGAGCGGTTGAGGCCACGGTGAGCTGTGATCCTGCCCTGCACTCCAGCCTGGATGACAGAGGGAAACCCAGTCTCAAAAAAGGAAAATACGTTCATTTGTTTCATCTAAATTTAGATTTATATTCTCCATATTTTTTAATGTACACTATAATCACTTATAGGGAGGAGATGGCCTGGATAATTTTTTAAAGTCTAGGATGAAAAATAGTAATAGCTTATTAATTCATTCAAGAAATACTTACTGAATACCAGGCACTTATCTGGGTGATGAGGATAAAGCAGTACAGATTAAAATCTCTGCCCTCATAGAACTTATATTCCAGTGGGGGAGATAGACAGTAAATAAGAAAATAAAACATGTAGTCTATAAATTTAACTATTAAGGTGTTAAAAGAACTATAAGTGAACATTTTCTGATTTGATTATTTTTTAAATCTTGGTATAGTCGAACCAAATTCCGCCACAGTCAGCAGTTATTTCCTGACGGTTCTCCTGGTGACCAGTGGGTAAAGCACAGGCAATCACTGCAGCAAAAGCCATATAATAATCATTCTGAAATGTCTGACCTTTTAAAAGGAAAGGTGAGTGATACACAAGTACAGTCTTTTCAGAAGTTTAGATCTTTGGCTTTGAAATCATTCTCAATTGAGGAATTACATCTTAATAGTTACAGAGAGCTCTGAGTTACTGATCAAAGCCTTGTATGTTCCTTACTTGTGATTTGAAGTAGGGCTGAGGCTTCTTAACGTTTACAGTTCTGGTGTAAATCCAGTACAGTGAATAATAAGAATTAACATCTGACTTTTGTGTATATGCTGCCAATGAAAGGTTCATTTGAAAATAAGTCATAAGGAAAATATTTTCCAAATTAACATAAGTGGGATCTATTGGCTTTTGTTCAGGAAGAAAAAGTAACAGCATATTGTAAACTTCGATTTTCATTGTTGTATTTGAGTGTATAATTACACTGCTATTAATACTGGTTTTTCCTTTTTCCACATGTTCTAAGCACCACAATTTATTTATTCATAACACTGTTAATGCACATTTTGCTTGTTTCCAGTTTGGGGCTTTAACAGTGCTACTATGAACATTCCTATACCTGTCTTTTGATGAATATACACAGTTCTGTGTAACTAAAAGGAAAGAAAAGTAGAATTGTTGGATCACTGGATATGCCTGTGTTATTTAGTATCTATTTGCTAATTTCCTCAAGTTATTTATATCCTCAGCAAAATACATGAGAGTTCTAATTGTTCCACATCTTTACTAATACTTGATATTATCTGTCTTTTTAATTTCAGGTTTCAATGTAACTTTTTTTTTTTTTTTTTAATTTTAAAAATATACTGGGCTTGGTTGGGCATGGTGGCTCATGGCTGTAATCTCAGCACTTTGGGAGGCCGAGGTGGTGGATCACCTGAGGTCAGGAGTTCGAGACCAGCCTGACCAACATGGTGAAACCCTGTCTTTACTAAAAATACAAAAAATTAGCCGGGCGTAGTGGCAGACTCTTGTAATCCCAGTTACTTCGGAGCCCGAGGCAGGAGAATTGCTTGAATCCGGGAAGCAGAGGCTGCAGTGAGCCAAGATTGTGCCATTGCACTCCAGCCTGGGCAATAAGAGCGAAACTCTGTCTCAAAGAAACAAAACAAAAAATTGTGTGTGTGTGTGTGTGTGTGTATATATATATATATATATACTGGGCTTGTCAAAATTAAACTTTTATGCTTCAGAAGACATTTTCAAAATAGTGAAAAGATAGCCCACAAAATAGGAGAAAATATTTGCAAATTGTATATGATAAGAGGTTAATATCCAGAATATGTAAAGAATTCTTGGAACTCAGCAACAACAAAACAACCTAATTTAAAACTGGACAGAAGACTTGAATAGACAGTTCTGCAAAGAAGATATGCAAATGGCCAATAAGTACACAAAAGAGGCTCAACATTATTAATCATTAGGGAACATTATTAATAATCAGTGGTATCTCCACAGTGAGATACCACTTCTTACCCATTAGGATGGCTATAATAAAAAACAAAAATAACAAAACAGAAAGCAAGTATTGCTGAGGATGTGGAGAAATTAGAGACCTTGTGCATTACTGATGGGAGTGTAAAATGGTGCAGCTGCTGTGGAAAACAGTTTGGCAATTTCTCAGTTAAACATAGAGTTACCATATGACTCAGCAATCCCATTCCTAGGTAATACCCAAAAGAATTGAAAGCAGGAACTTAAACAGCTAACTTGTATACCAATGTTCATATCAGCATTATTCACAATAGCCAAAAGGTGGAAACAACTCATATGCCTGTCAACAGATGAATGGATAAAGAATGTGGTGTATACCCATAATGGAATATCATTCAGCCTTAAAGAAATTATGAAATGAAATTCTGCCCAGGCATGGTGGCTCATGCCTATAATCCCAACTCTTTGGTACTTGAGCCCAGTAGTTGGAGACCCACCTGGGCAGCATGTCTCTACTACTAAAAATAGAAAAAATTAGTCAGGCATGGTAGTGTACGCATGTAGTTCCAGCTGCTCAGGAGGCTGAGGTGGGAGAATCAAGTGAGCCTGGGAAGTCAAGGCTGTAGTGGCGCCACTGCATTCCAACCTGGGCAACGGGAGTGAGACCCAGTCTCCAAAAAAAAAAAAAAAAATTCTGAAGCATGCTACAATATGGGTGAACCTCGAGGACATTATGCTAAGTGAAATAAGCCAGACACAAAAGGATAAATATTGTATTAATGTTAATCTATTCCTAAATAGGCAAATTCATAGAGACACAAAGTCAATTAGAGATTACCAAGGCTAGAGGGAGAGGAGAATAGGGAGTTATTGTTTATTGGTTGCAAGGTTTTTGTTTGGGATGATAGAAGTTGGGGAAGTGGGTAGTGCTGACTATACTTAATGCCACTGAATTATACAATCACAAGTGGTTGATGTGGTAAATTGTATGTATATTGTATCACAATTAAAACACATGCTGGGAAAAGTGGAATGAAACTAAATTGAAAGTGTACAGTAACGTGAGTCATTCAAAGCCATATTTTCTTCACATCACTTACTTAGGTTATTATTTTCCAGCTATTTTAGCAGCTGGTAATTTTTTTCTATAGGTTGGAATGTAAATAAACATTCTTATTTTATAGATGTAGATTTTAAAAGTTCCTCCTGTTTATACTATTTAGCCAGTCCTCAAATTGCTATCATTTCAATATCTCAAATGACAAATTAATGTTTAAAATGTTCGTTTTAATTTAAACTTAAGAATTTTTTGGTAGGAAAATTATCTTAAAGCAATTTAATAGCAAGATTTAAACTATTGCATGTCTAAGTTTAGGAATAATGCCCACATTTTAAAAACATCAATCTTAGCCAGGCACAGTGGCTCACGCCTGTAATTCTAGCACTTTGGGAGGCCAATGTGGGTGGATCACTTGAGGTCAGGAGTTTGAGACCAGCCTGGCCAACATGGTGAAAACCTTCACCGTCTCTATTAAGAATACAAAAATTAGCCAGGTGTGGTGGCATGTGCTTGTAATCCCAGCTACTCGCAAGGCTGAGGCAGGAGAATCGCTTGAACCTGGGAGGCGAGGTTGCAGTGAGCCAAGTACTGCACTCCAGCCTGGGCAACACAGTGAGACTCTATTTAAAAAATAGTAATCTTTGTTATTTTGTAAAAATATAGTAAACATTTCATAAAAATTAATAGTGCTTATTAATAATTTAAAGCAGATTTCTAGGGTAACGATTACTACAGTTACCCATTTTCTGCTTTAAGAACTGTAGCCAATGTCCCTCGGCATTCCTTTACAGAGAAGTTCCATTTATGCATTAGAAGCAAAATCTATAAGCAGACATGGGATAAGGCAAGAGGTGTGGAAAGATATCTGTCTGTTTTTTTCTTTATTCTTTTTTTTTTTTAAGAGACAGAGTCTCCCTCTGTCACCCAGGCTATAGTGCAGTGGTGCCATCTCGACTCACTGCAACCTCCGCCTCCTGGGTTTGGGCGATTCTCCTGCCTCAGCCTCCTGAGTAGCTGGGACTATAGGCGTGCGCCATCACGCCCGGATAATTTTTTGTATTTTTAGTAGAGATGGGGTTTTGCTGTGTTAGCCAGGATGGTCTCATCTCCTGACCTTGTGATCCATGCGCCTCAGCCTCCCAAGGTGCTGGGATTACAGGCATGAGCCACTGTGCCCAGCCGAGGTGTGGAAAGATGTCTAGGGGCAAGTGTATTTGCTATTTCATACCTTTAGAGAACTCTTGCTTTGGTTGGGAAGCACTGACTAATATAAGAAAATACATTGATAGAATTCATGAAAATTTGGGTAGGAGAAGCTTTGCTAAAAATTTGATTCAACCAGCTAAACATATTCATGGGGTGCTTTTTTTGTGCTATTACATTATACTATAGATTCATATTTTATTTCTTATTGGAAAAACAGAATCAAAGTGTGAGGGGAAATGGCAGAAAACAGTATCAAGATTCACCTAATCAAAAGAAAAGAACAAATGGGCTTCAGCCAGCAAAGCAGCAGAATTCTTTGATGGTAAGAGTTACAGCTCTCACACTAAGTAGGTAGTTCATCTTCTGAAGAGTGAAACAAGGGCATTGCCAAAGAACAGGAATGTTACTTGCTTTGTTCTTATTTTAATTGATATACTAGTAGGATTTTTATGTAGCTGAATTGTGTACTATTCACACTAAAATTCTCTGGCTGCTCTTAATTACAAATTTATCATGTTGATTCAACTGTACATCTAATTTTTTATGTGGCTGTTTACATTTATTATAATATCGTTGTGTACTCAAACCTGTTCTCAAGAGCAATTATTTGGCTGTTGCTCCGTGTTTTTCTAAATACTGTGTATTATTTCAATGAAGGTAAAAGTTTGGGGGAATTCATGTATTTTTTTCTCGAGGTTGATAGAGTTTAGAAAATTAAGAAAACAAACACACAGCACTCACAGCCAGTGCTATTGTCATTAGGCCTAATGACAAATAACTGAATAATTTAAAGCATTTTCTTTCATTCTTTTGTTTAGTCAGTCCTCCAAAAGTTAATTCATAACTAACAGTCTCCTGCGTTATCTTTTCTGTAAGTCCTGATGTTTGTATATTGGGTTTTCTTATTGTAGCTTCACCTGTTTTTCATTTATTGGTGAGTAATAATAGCAATTTCAAATTTTTAGCAAAAATATTTTACCTGAATTCCCTGGGTGTTTACTTAATTTGGGTTCTAATGACTCATTTCACTACTTTACCTTTATTATTATTTCTCTTCTGTCTGATAAAAGTGGTGACAAGGTGACAAAAACAGAGAAGACAATCTTAATATAATTCAACAGCTGTTTTTAACAAAAACTAGACAGATACTTTTTTTTTTTTTCTGAGAAAAAAAAAACTCTGTCGCCAAGCTGGAGTACAGTGGCACGATCTCGGCTCACTGCAACCTCTACCTCACCGGGTTCAGGTGATTCCCTTGTCTCAGCCTCCTGAGTT